>NC_134500.1:27604215-27709215 GCF_040206685.1 Ascaphus truei
AGACTGATTTAAACACCCCACACCTCCCATCAACCCCGCCCACTGAGAACGAGCATGGTAGAGCTTGTGTCCTTGCTGGCTAGTACATCGATGGGTAATGAATACCAGCATCTTGTGGGACCCTTCATCTGAGAGGTAGATTCTGACTCCGCTGACTAATATCTCCCCTGGGGATTAGATTTATATTGGAGCTATTGACCAATATGGCCCCAGTGAGACGGACTCTGCAGGTCTCTCCAGCTGTGAAGGAAGATCCATTATCCAAACACACATTAACTACCAACGCACTCTCTCCCCCCCCCCCCCCTCCCAGCCCTGCAGATCTCTTGTGCGCGAGAGGTGGGAGAAGGGGAAGGAGAGGGGGGGGGGGTGTGGGGGGGGGGAGAGAGAAAGGTATGGGGGGGGGGGAGGAGAATAGAGGAGGTGAAAGTTTTACGGAAGAGGTGTCAGTACATCTCTCCTGGATGCGGTCTCCGGTCCTGCACAACAGGTGCCCCTCCTTGTCATCCTTCACGTGCTGGCTCTCTTTTAGCACTCCGCCGGCTCTTCTGCGAGCCCAACTGCCCCCGAGAGGCGCGCAAGGTGTTGGGTTTCCGTTGGCGTTACAAGCCGGAACGGTAAGGAGACGCGGGTCCGAGGCGGTGGAGATTGGGAGGTGTGCAGGCGTATAAACACATAAGAACGATAGGGGATATTGCAAAGGGAGACCAGCAAGTTAGAGACGGCTCAGCACGGAGGACCGAGCTGAAAGCAATAAGGCACTAACCCCGAGGTGAGCGGCAATACTCACCGCCCCACCCCGGAGTGAGCGGCCAATACTCACCGCCCACCCCGGAGTGAGTGGTCAATACTCACCCGCCCACCCCCGGAGTGAGCGGTCAATACTCATCGACCCCCCAGAGTGAGCGGGTCAATACTCACCGCCCCCCCCCCCCCCCCAGAGTGAGAGGCCAATACTCACCGCCCCCCCCAGAGTGAGAGGCCAATACTCACCGCCCCCCCAGAGTGAGAGGCCAATACTCACCGCCCCCCCAGAGTGAGAGGCCATACTCACCGCCCCCCCCAGAGTGAGAGGCCAATACTCACCGCCGCCCCCCAGAGTGAGAGGCCAATACTCACCGCCCCCCCCAGAGTGAGAGGCCATACTCACCCCGCCCCCCCCAGAGTGAGAGGCCAATACTCACCGCCCCCCCCAGAGTGAGCGGCTAATACTCACCGCCCACCCCCAGAGTGAGCGGCCAATACTCACCGCCCACCCCAGAGTGAGCGGCCAATACTCACCGCCCACCACCCAGAGTGAGCGGCCAATACTCACCACCCCCCCTCGAGTAGGCAGCTAATACTCACCGCTGCCCCCCCTCCCCTCCCTATTAAAAATACACTCTTAAAACCCCAAAAGATGTTTTGAAATCTTAACGCTATCGCCCACCAACCATCTGCATAAAAAGGCGCGCAGGAAACTTCTTATCTACCGGCTGCGGTGAGTTAAGAAGGTCGGGAAATGGGTTTAAAGAATTAGTCCTTCTAGGGACGAATGTGCACCAAGTACTGGGACATATATAACAGGTTAAACGCAGCCAACTGACACCGTTACAATCAAAATAAGACGTTTATTAAAATGTCAGGTTTTTTTAAAAAACATTCCCATGGGTAAACTAAGTGTTGGCAGGTTTATACAACCTTTATCTAAATGTATTTGAGAAAAGACTGTTTGCCAGTCATCAAAACGGTTAGCTTAGCGCTGTGTCTTCGCCTGCAATGTAATTATGAAGCTGTGGTTAGTCAGACAGATACAGGAGCTAATTTGCATCTAGTGTCCCCGGAGAAAGGCAAACGGATGTCGCCCGATGCGAAGAAGTCGGGCAGTTACTGCAACGGGATTATCTCCCTCTCGGAAGACGATACTCTCAGGTTGGACAAGGAAACATGTGGGGTTTTTAACTCGCCTCCACACGCTACATATTACAGCGTACATGTATGACTGAGCTTTGGCCGCGGCCACATGCTGGATGGAAGTCACTCACCCGTCTTCTCTTAGTACTCACCGAGGAAGTGCCGCTGCCGGGACCGGCTACGGTGTTTTCGCCGCCCCTCTCTGTCCTCGTGCGATCTCTCGCGTACACAGGCGAGTGGGTGACCGCGTGGAGTAGCTCTCGCTGTGAGACGAGGAGCTGAGGTCCTCGGAGAAGCGGGGCTGGCCGAGGCGCGGCTTGTTGGGCCTCCCCCAGGACGTGTCCCTGTTGTGGCTGCATGGCAGAAAGAGGACGTTAGCCTGTGATGGAAATCTCGCGAAACTCGGAGATAACAGGAGAAAGGAGGTCAGAAGCAGAGCGGCGTGAAGCTTAGGATGGGGACGCCATTCCACTTCTTCATGAACTCTCCCCCCCCCCCCACCCCCAAATTCACTCTCCTTCAACCAGACAATATTTCCCCCTAGCACACCATTCCTCTAGAGCAGGGGGGCTCAACTCCAGTTCTCACGCCTCCCCACCAGGTCAGGGTCTCAGGATATCCCTGTTTCAGCACAGGTGGCTCAGCGACTGAGCCACCCGTGCTGAAACAGGGATATCCTTAAAACCTGACCTGTTTGGGGGGGACGGAGGATTGGAGTCTAGCCCCCCCACCATTCTCTAGAGCACGGCACTCTGGCCCTTTGAGCACCGGGAGGGCCACTATTCTGACGACTCGACATCAAAGTCCTCCCAAGCACGTGATACACGGCACCATCCTATCCGGCCGCTATGCAGTCGTCTGCTTTACCGCGGTCAGCGTATCTCATCTATGACAATTGAGCCTCCAGATACTGCACAGCCCAACGGCCAGCAACCTCCTGCGGCAAAGTGTAGGAGGGCGAGATGACCAGCTGGGCGGAGCATCGCCGTCGCCCCGGGGCGGGCAGGCGAGAGCAGGTTCCCAGCCCAGTATGTGAGAGAGATAGGATCAGGCAGCGACCTTCACAGACACCGGTGCCAATCCCGTGGCCACCTCTCCGTGGGACCCTGGGCAACGTACTTTAACTGTGTGTGTCTTGGGACGCATTGTGGCCCCATGTGCAGGAAAACATGAGACGTGGGTGATGCTGCGTGGGATTATCTGCTGTGAAATCCCACTGGTTTTCCTTTGCCAGTTACCTCCGGGAGCGGGAGCGGCGCGGGGATCCCAGCCGCTGGCGCAGTCTCAGGTGGCCATCGCGGTCTCTGCTTGGGGACCGTCTCCTCCTCTTCCATGTCTGTCCGTGACTCCTGTAGCTCTCCTCGGGCGACCAGTACCTCTTCCTGCGATGCATCTGGCACAAAGAGCCCGTGGGTTAGCACTAGATCAAAACAAAAAGGCTTATTTAGCCCAACATGCCACGTAGCGACATTTCGGGCCCCAGAGGGGACTACGTAAACCTTTTGGTTTTGACGTTTTAATGCTGGTATTTTGATCACTTTTGGTGGATCTAGATATGGGAAGCAGGGGTTCCCCAGAGCTGAACCCCGTGCATATCACCCCCCCCCCCACCCGGAGAAGGTGCCGTCGTCGTTTATGTCCCGTACTCCCATCTCCTGTGTCACGTGGGCCAATAAGAAGCCGCAACAGTACACTGCGGCTTCCTATTGGCCAGCGCAATGCAATAGATCAGGCCTGCACAACTCCAGTCCTTGAGGGCCGCAAACAGGCCAGGTTTTCAGGATATCCCTACTTAAGCACAGCTGGCTCAATTAGTGGCTCAGTATGACTGAGTCACTAATTGAGCAAGCTGTGCTGAAGTAGGGATATCCTGAAAACCTGTCCTGTTTGCGGCCCTTGAGGACTGGAGTTGTGCAGGCTTGCATTAGATGATAAAGCCATTTTGTGTTTCCCCTCGGGGGGGGGGGGGGGCGCTAGCCGCGGCACGTTCCCAGCAAGTACTTTATGGAACCAGGGAGTCCCCCAGCGCTGAAATGACAGTACAACACTAGAGATCACACCGCTCCCTTTAAACCTATTAATACGTGTGAAACCCTTTAAAACCACATGTATTGCGACACTGCAGACCCCACTTATCCCCTGCATTCCCGTTGGCATACAGGAGCTATGGACATCACAGCAAAACATTTCTAACTTGTGAATAATAGACTTCCAGAATGTGGGGTATTACGCTGGTTAAAACCCCATAACCAACACCATCCCCAGCTCTCTCCCCCCCCCCCCCACCCCCAAATTGTATCCCTGGGAGACAAATGACTTGGGCAACGCCTAAATGATTAGTGTCCGTGCCCTAGATACACACGTATGTATATTAACATATATTGCAGTAAATACAAATACCACTTGTGTTGCATTTGCCGGTCTCAGACAGGTCTGCAATGCTGCCCTTCCCCATTATCTCTTCAAAACAGCATTCCTCTTACTACACACACACCTTTTAATATACAGGCATACCCCGCTTTAAGTACACTCACTTTAAGTACACTCGCGAGTAAGTACATATCGCCCAATAGGCAAACGGCAGCTCGCGCATGCGCCTGTCATCACGTCCTGAACAGCAATACCGGCTCCCTACCTGTTCCGAAGCTGTGCACAAGCGGGGAGACTATAGAGCCTGTTACAAATGCGTTATTTACATCAGTTATGCACGTATATGACGATTGCAGAACAGTACATGCATCGATAAGTGGGAAAAGGGAGTGCTTCACTTTAAGTACATTTTCGCTTTACATACATGCTCCGGTCCCATTGCGTACGTTAATGCGGGGTATGCCTGTATATGAATAAAATAACAAATACATATATTTAGTAAAATAAATTGTATATTTGTTTTTGGGGTACATATAAATAGCAGCAAAAGAGTAACTCAGGGATTTTGTGTCTATATTTAGTTCCTTCCTAGCACGTTCCCCTATCATTTACTAAAATATATAAATATCCATCCAGTGGAGCCGGATTATCCAACTGTGAGAGTTCCTCCCATTACCTCATAGCAAACAGTGCTCGGGTTTACACATTACGACGTTTGTAGGCGTGTACAGTATATAGTCACACACACACGCACACACAGAGATGGACACAGACAGACACACAGACTCCAGGACCTTGGAAATAATTATTAAACTATCAACATTTCGGCTCAATCGTTTTGTAATAAACTGTTACTGTATTTGTGTTTTGTAATGTCCTGGAGCGTTTGCCTCCATATTTTCTATATTCCAATCCCCAGCACGTTATGGTGCAAATAACAGCGCAAAATATATTTCACCCAAAAAAGGTTTCAATAATCATAATGCAATATGAATAACGTGCTATAAGTGCAATAGAATATTATGAACAAATCCAATACAGTTTTAGAAGTTCCATGTTAGAGAGTACCGGTAACAAACCAATATATACAGACACAAATAGAAAATATTGATTAAACAAATGTCATAGATGACCTAAATTAGTTTGAATCAACCTCATCCAAGAGATAAATCCAAAACAGGAAAGCGCATGTTCCATAGGAAATACTATTTATGAATTTAATAAAATGCACACATCTACAAAAAGGATAAATTACTAAGAATTGTTATTTATTTGTACAGTTGGGCCCCGCACATACGGCGGGCTCCGTTCCAGGCCGCTGCCGTAAAGCGGGGCCCGACTGTACTGTACCTTTGAAAACAGAGATGCTGAGCTGTAATCCGACTGTTTCACTGACACATGGCATCTGACAAGGAGTTGCGCGCGCACTAAAACTGTTGCTTGGTGACAGCCGGATTCTCAGCTGCTGAGCGCGCCATGCTGAAAATCGCCGGAATAACGGAACAAGCGCCGACACTAATGACTATGGGTATACATTGGGAAACGCTGTATGAGCGGAACGCCGTAAAGTGGGGCCCTTCTGTATTCATTTTCTATTCATTTCATAAAGAGTATTTACTTAGGAGAAAGTGCTTTTAATTGACTTTTAGATATCTCGATATCACCTGATTGAGCCACCTGTGCTGAAGCAGGGATATCTTGAAAATCTGACCTGTTGGGGGGGGGGGATAGGGTGGCTTGAGGACTGGAGTTGAACAGCCCTGGTCTGTCAGGGATGCGCAAACATCCTGCGCTGCGCCAACCCTGCCTGCTCTCCCCGTGTAACGCACCCCCCCATGCGGCATCAAATTACGCCTCTGGGTCATGTGACATCACCCACAGCATCATTTGACGCCGCGTCTCCATGGCAACGGGAAAATTATGCCGCAGGGTCATGTGACTCCAGGTCACATGACCCCGCGTTGCCATGGAGACGTGTGAACACTAAAGCCAGCTGAAGCCGAGTAAGTGAGCCAAGTGAGCCGTGTTCCCCCCCAAAAAAAGTCTCGCGCTCCCCAGTTCTAAGTGATACAGAAGAGACAGGATCCTGCGATGTAATGAGCTGCTCCCAGGAGGTTTGGTTACCTCCGGGAGCAGAATAAAAGGGTCGGTAGTGTAACAGCACACCCCAGTGAAGAGGTGGGCGGTATTACCTGGAGATTCTGTTAGGGGAGAGATAGGGGGATCCCCTGGTTCCCATTATCCTTGCATGTACAACTAGCACATTCCATCACCTCCAAGGGAAACAAAATGGAGGTTTCTATCTCGAGGTTATGTAAAGGCACGATCCCCTGTGCAGTCCGGAATAAAAAACACCTTCTGAAAAACTATTTTAACCTGTGTTGTCTTCCTTAAGCTCATGTAACCGTGCTAAAGGCAAAGACATGGCTGCTTTCATTTGAGGGGATATTAGTTACAAGTTGAATTTCTTCAGGGGCCTCTGATTGGGGGGAGTGTTTATCAATCAAGTGTTTCCATTCTCCACCACTGTCCTTATCAGAGACACAATACAGATAAAGGGAGGGGGACAGAGGGGGCGTTGCCTGTGCAAACTCTTGTTGTACACAGACGTCAGACAAGGAAGCAGGCCGAGGAAATAAAACTCCTCCCAAGTCTCAGTGTTTACAACAGGACTGACAGAGAACAGTAATGTGTCCGGCCTTAGCTTCCAGTTCAGTACGATAGGAGTGATACCTGTAACAGCCAACACGCGCTTACACACAGCACAGCGCTATTAGGACCACACGTCCCATCCTCACAAAGAAGCTTTCACCAGGAGGCAGCTATTAAAGATATTACTGCTAGCTCATTTTACTAAACTAAAAACGTCTTGGACTGTCCGTCCCGAGAGATTTGTAGTGTGTGACATTTTTTACACAAACCCCCCAATAAAAATATGGCCACAGGAATTAAAAACCAAGCCACCTCCCAACATCAGCTACACTACACTACATCACTACAATTAGTACACTTTGCCCCTAGGAGGGACTGACCCCTTAACCCTGTCACTGCCATTAGTACACTTTGCCCCTAGGAGGGACTGACCCCTTAACCCTGTCACTGCCATTAGTACGCTTTGCCCCTAGGAGGGACTGACCCCTTAACCCTGTCACTACCACTAGTACACTTTGCCGCTGGGAGGGACTGACTCCAAGAGCTCATACTGTACTTATTGGGTGGGGTGGGCTAACCTGACTGGTGGAGCTGGCTCTAAAATATCCCACTAATAAAACCAGTGATGCGCTCCTCCCGTGAGCCTTCACATTAAAGACCAGCCCCTCACGGGCCTCCAAACTCACCGGGTCTGAGACGCAGTAGGGAGTTGGGGGGGGGGGGGGGGGTGTGGTGGAGGCGCTGGCCTCTTGACGTCCCACTTCAAAGGCCAGCCCCCTCGTTCCCCTCAGAGTCAGTCGGTGCTCGCGCGGTGAGGGGAAGCGACGTTACCGACCTCGCCACAGCAGCGGCGACTGCACCAGACGTCACGGGCCTCTAACCCCGCCCCCTCCCTGCATCTTTCTTGTCGTCTTCCGGAAGGTTTGCGTGTCAAGCCTCGTTCCGGTCCGGGCAGCTGATTGGTGTGGCTAGTGCATGACGCTCGTGGGCCGCTGCAGAGCACGTGACGTGAAGGTTTGAATCCAAGCGCTGAGGGCGGGAAAGGGAAAATGCGTCACGTGTCCGGAAGTGGCATGTAAATATGGGGTGGGAGGGGCTTATGGCACAAGCTTGATTTAATGTTTAATTATATCTATTTTATACTGTATTACCTTATTACATATAGTATATATGCATGCATGTATATATACACCTATAAATACCTATATATATATATATATACACATGCATATATATTATACTATATGTAATAAGGTAATACAGTATAAATTAGATATTATTAAATATTAAATCAAACTTGTTCCCCCCACCCCTATATTTACATTCCATATATATGTACCTGTGTTAAGACATATTGTTTGATATTTAAATGTCTTATCTAAAAATAAATATTGACGATAATATATGTTTATATGATTAACCCCTTCGATGCCGAGCAATGTGTTGCAGGCCTCTGGCACCAAATAGATATATTTATATAAATTAATAGTGCAGAATAAATGAGTACTTTAGTATTAGGTGATACCTTTTTTATTTGGACTAACAATATGTCATAGGACAAGCTTTCGAGAGTTCTCTCTTCCTCAGGTCGGCAATACTGATTAACACAGGAATACGGCGAAAACAGTTTAAGGGAGATTTAAAAAAAAAAAAAAAAAAACTGATGTACTATAGATAAGGTGGGATGATAAAGTGTTTGAAGCCATGGAAGGGTGACAAGGAACAGCATGGTGGGGTAGGTGTGGATAAGAAGAGAGGCAGGCAGGATGCAACAAACAATTCTGATTGTGTGTGAGAAACTCCATATCCACATTAAGTCCTTTTGTTTTGGTGTCAAAGATTCTTATCATTCTGAGTTCAAATGTTATTCCAAATGTAACGGGTATTCCCCCCCCCCCCCCCAATCGCAGATATGGTGTGGGTGCGGAGAACATACGGTGTTACCAGGTGTGGTGCGTATACCTGTCAGGCTCACAGGAGGCCTGAGCCTCCGCTAGTGAGAGCCTGGGGTGAATCCTCTGGAACGTTTCTTGGTTTCAGCGCCTCCACCTATGTAGGATTCTATGGGAATGTAGAATGACCCTAACATAGGAACCCACCCAGAAACCACATACACCAGTATTATGGATAACAGGTTTACTGAATGAACAAAGGATAACTATTACATCATACTCATAACATCACAACATTATAACATCCCCACACGGTGCCCACAGCCCAACCCCTTTGTCCCGTGGTCAGCGCTGCCACTATGTGTTAAGAGAATGTTATGATCTGTTGGTGCACTTATAGAGTACCTGCCGAGTGCTCCTGCACTCGGGCCTGCAAGTGACTTCACAAAGGATCTGTCGCTCTGGGATCCCGTCTGATCCGGTCCGGTGAATTCTTGCTTGGGGTCCGCCAGGGGCGATCCCACCCTGAAGATAGTCTTTCTCTCTGGGCACAGACTTGAACCCAAGTCTCCTTTCAGGAAGCGCAGCGTCCGCTGTGTCCCTATCTATCACTGGCACTAACATGACAAGTCCCTAACCTAGGGCCTGTCCCTGTCTCTGTAGCACCACAAACTGGGGAGTGAGGACCTACCTGGGACCTAAGGGGTTAACTGGCCTTTCCCGTCCCCCTAGCTCTTCCCAGTCCTAACTCTAACTACCTAGTACCTAGTACTTGCAGTAACGCACTGCCACCTACTTGGTACGTACAGCAAACGTGCTGCACAACCCTGTGCCTGCCTGTCAGACCTCACAGCACTAACAGCCGTGACTCTGACAAGACAGCACTCACACACTAAGGGCAGAGTCCCTAACTGGGGCCGTCCCTTATCAATTACCCACTAACCTGGTGGGGAGTTGGGGCCTACCTGGGATATGGGGGACCTTACTTGGTGCAGGAGCTTCACTCACTCCCTACACCCTTCCTTCCCCTTCTGCTCCCAGCTCCAACTGACAAAAATCCTGTCTGCACACAACATTGTTGCAACTCTGCAGCATGAGAATCTGCCAGCTCTATTGGCTTCAATGCTGCCTGTGACAAGGGTGAAAGTGCAGTCCCCAGAGGCTGCTGGGAATTGTAGTTCTTGGTACAGCTCTTTTCTATGGGGACCGCGTGCGCGATCTTTACTGCGCATGGGCGAAGCTCGCGCCACAACCAAGAGGGCGGTGCCCGCTGGGAGAAGTCGCCGTCCCCTTCCCCCACTGCCACAGGGGTAAGGCAGGGGGCAAAGGAAGATCAGGGGAACCGGGGGTGACCCCATTACACTAATAAAAAAAGGTATCACCTAATACTGAAGAACTCATTTATTCTGCACTATTGCAACTGAACTAACACAGCTATTTCCGTTTTATAGATTAATATACAGTAGTGTATGTAACCTCTCCCCCCCCTCTCCCCCTTTGGGATTATTATGGCTTGTAGGGGTTAACGGTGTAGGTGTACGCAGAGTAACACGACAAGAATGTAGAGGGAGAAAGGGGGTGGCCCGGGATTAAAGGGGTTACACCCCATTTGGCCATCCCCTGACCTCACCCGGGAGTCAAAGGGTTAACTGGGCTAAGACCCAGAATGGTGATTTAACCCCTGTAATGACATGTACGTGTGTATTCCCCTGTTTCCCCTGTTTTATTGTAACATCTGGTCTGCAGCACACACACACTGGGAACCATCCGGGAGCACAAGGGTTAATAGTTGTATAGTGATTATAGCCCTTTGTGTAATTTTCCCGCATTTTCAGGCACCATTTTGCAGGTTCCCATAGGCCGCCATTAGGGCTCAATGCTTCTTAATGGTGAATCTTGCTGTGGAGTCCGGTTCCTGAGAAGACCAGCAGATGGCGTCCGAGAGGGAGAGTGGCGGTTTCCCATTGAAAGTCAATGGGCTCATTGACTTCAATGGAGAAACCCTCGAGAGAGCTTTCCAGGAACGAGTTGGCTGCCGTCCAAACCGCTTAACCGCAAAGCGGATACAATTTCAATAGAAGAGCTTTGATCACTTACAAGTCAAGTTCAACGACAAGTGGCGTGGGAATAAACAGTTCTAGGGCCCCTAGGAATAAAATTCTTTCTGTCCCTAGTTCCTAGACCTCCCCCCACTCGACCACAACCGGGTCCCCGTATCCTGGACCCCCGATAAGGGTCGAACCGAGAAGAGCGGGCCGGGCCATAGGTTCCAATGGCGGCGGCCGAAACAGCTCAGGAAAACGGCTAAGTGTCAAATGCAGAAATTTGGTAATCCATAGGGCCCAGCAGATCAGGGTTTGGGGTATCTGTAGCCACTGCTCCGGCATCGCTGCAGAACCATCCTTGACCCGCTTGGACCAACCCGACGGAGTATGGACCCCCTTGAAAGTTCGGGACTTCAATGGCGGCCAAACCCCATTGACCGGCTACGGCGGAAAACTCCCATTGACTTCAACGGCGGCATCGCCCCGTTGAAAGTCTATGGCGGGGATTCCCATAGCTGCCAATGGCGGCGGTTTGCCATTGAGAGTCTATGGCGGCGGAACCCGTTGTTTTCAATGGGGATTTAGTGAAAAACCGTGATTTAATTTACAGCGGAGATTTGTGTATTAAAATATAAAACGGTTTTAAGTGTATTTGTGTATCTCCGGTTTCCCAGGTCGTAGCAGGTCGCAAATTGGACCATAGGGTGTCCCAGTTCCGGCATTGAGAACTGGGAAGTTTGGACCTGCTGGACCCAAAGGAACCGGATATTTTAATATGTTCATGTTTTATCCAACATACTGTATTCCAAGATATGGGTAAAACTCAGAGGAAATTCCTTTGCATACCAGAGTAGCAGATGGCCAGAAAGGCGACCCCATGTCTAGGACCTGAGTATGTTTCAAAGGATTTTGTCACCTCCACTGTTTGCATGAGGGTGGAGACTACTCAAACCAGAGCAGTCTTCAAGTGTCCCATTTCACACCTCACAACAAAGGCTTTCCTGCCAGGTACTCCATTTGGTAGACTATCTGGCATTCCTGATATAGAGGAGGGGTTATAGAAATGAGACCCCAGAGCTCTACTGCGCATATCCCAACTAGCCGGGGGCATGGGTCAAAAAGTGTTCCCACGTTAACCACTGGCTAGAGTTAATTGCAAACCAATCCACGGTACTCAATGTTAAGGATAGGGCACAAAAGGTTTATAAACTGATGTCCACCCTGTATCCTTGGTCTTCAATTTATCATCTGAATGCTACCTGATTGCGAGAGAATTGCTATGCTATATACTTCTCATTCCCCAACCCCAAAGTAAGTGTACTTCTTGTTTGTTACTGTATTATTCTTGTGTTCACCTATCCAAAGGAATAAATATACTTTATTATATCTAAGACTCGTCCCAGTTCAGACCCAGTGATAAATATATATCATCTGTTATATATATTTATGTGTGACTTATACAGCCTGCCATAATCTCACCGTGACAAAGAAAAACAACGCACATAGTGAAGTATGTTCGTAAAGTAAAATTGTAATAAAGGGGTAATGATTCTGCGTACATCAAAGTAGTAAAAACAAGCATTTCATGTACTAAGACATGGGTTGCCACACGCCGGAACAGAACGGGAAGAGTCGTCGTCACCGCACCCTCAGATGGTATCCACCAATGGTTCCAGGAAAATGCGATTCTCCCTCAGGTAGGTGGCCTCTCAAGCAGCTTATCTTCCCGGCGGGGGTTTCTTGTCTGGCTCCATCTGATGTTTTCCTTCTTTCGTCTGGAGGAGCATGTCTGGTTCTTACTGATTCTAAAAAAGAAGAAGATGAGGGGGAAGAGACGGGACGAGTAGAAGATTGATGTTCCAACACCCTTCGAAAGGGTTGTTGGTTAACAGTCTTGTTATAATTCGGCTGTTGTCTTTTATTGTGATTATAGTTTTTGTCATAGTTTTTTCCTTTGTAGAGAGAGGTTATTGTTTGAAAAAACTTACTAGGGATTTGGAAAAAGTTAGAAAAATGGATAGGGAACGCATGCGCGTATTCAGAGTGGCTGAGAAACAGACTACTGATAAACAAGATCATAAAGTTGGTGTGGCTTTCATCACGAATTACAATTCTCTAAACAGGAAAATTGAAGGAATTATCAAAAAAACATTGGGGGATCTTATGCAATGATCCTATTTTGAATGAACATACCACTCAGGCTCCTAGGTTTATATATAGAATGGCAAGGAACCTTAAAAATGCGCTAGCCCCCAGTGATATAGGAAAAGATCTAGATTTGGTACAAAATATCTCATGGCTAAACAAGAAACCAATGGGCAATTTTGTATGTGGTAATTGCTTCATATGCAAATTTTCCCATCCAAATAAAAGACATTCAAGTCAGAGAATAGTGACATTATTTTTGACATGGTAGATTTTATTAATTGTAATACTACACGTGGTGTATCTTGTAGAGTGCCCATGCGGCCTACTGTATGTAGGCGGCACGAAACGCTGCTTAAAACTTCATATACAGGAACATGTAAGAAACATTAGAAATGCCTTTATTAAACGCAGTCTAAGTCGTCATTATCCGACACATCATGATAAAGATCCCTCCTCTTTAACTTTTAAAGGCATTAAGCATATGCCCCGTAATAGGAGGGGAGGTGATAGGGTTAAAGACCTTTCTGTCCAGGAGACCTCTTGGATACATAAATTAGACACTATGGTCCCTAAAGGACTAAATGAAGATATTGATGTGTGGTGTCTGTATTAGGTTTATCCTTCTCTTTTTCTGAAAATAGTTAGAACTACTAATACATAATTCACGTTGTGACTTTGTTGTGACTCCACGTTGTGACTCCACGATGGTATGCCTTCTTTTGCTTTGTGTTCTATTGGACCCTCATTTGGGTCTTTTTGTTCTAATAGTTATATGTTTCGATTCATTAAATGTTTTAATATTTGTGACTAGATTTAATAGTCGCTACTAGTGTTGGACCGGGTCCTACATTTTTTTTTAACCGGGTAACCGGAAAATTTGGCACCTTGTACCCGGCCGGGTACCTGGCTACCCGGTTTTTCACTTACCTGGGGGTGGTGGAAACTTACCTGGGGTGGAGGAAGCCCGCGGCGACATCTGAACAGGTAAGCAGAGGTGCGGGGGCGGTGGGGCAGCATCGCGTCAGTGTGGAGCCCGCGCGGGAGCTGCCGGCTGTCCAATAGGAAAGCTTCTTCTCCTGCTCCGGTCACATGGTCCCAGCTCACAGTGCAGTATGGAGTCCTGCAGCTCCCCTTGGCGCGGGCTCCACACTGACCGCTGATGCTGCCCCACCGCCCCCGTTGTTCAGATGTCGCCGCGGGCTTCCAGCAGGTAAGTAAAAGATACTTTTCAACTACCCTGACATTACCCGGATACCCGGCGCCGGGTCCACTTTCCAGCTGCCGGGCCCGGGTAATTTCCGGGTAGCTGAAAAGCCGCCGGGTAACTCCGGGTACATCACTAGTCGCTATGTATTTGCATTAATCTATGCTGTGTTTTATTCCAGAATTCCACTTGGTGATTTACTGTATGTGCCGTTTTTTTATTGTCCTATGTATAAAATCATGCTTTTTGTTTTACCTAGTTAGGGTAATGATGTATTCAGCTGTTACTATTTGCTATGCTGTTCTGTGAATGGTCGTGCGTGAGCCAATCAACAGAGACCATTGGGTACTTATACTTTAGTTTGGTTTAGTAGAAATGATTCCCTGAAGAAGTAGCATTGGGCTGCGAAACGCGTAGGATTGTACGGTTAAGTCCTGTTTCTATTGTGCCGGGTAACCCCTGAAGCTCTAGCACTGCTTACTCTGCATAGCGGCCTAAGTGTTTTTTCCTGTTCTCGATTGCTACTCTGTGGCGTCTTGACAGTGAGATCACTAACGAGCAGCAGGCTATATGTGCATACTTTGAGCTCAGCTGGTTTGTTACTGCTGTATGCCGGCTGTTCACTCAATTCCACACGTGACCCTAGTGACATCACCCCGTTTTCCGACACACGGACTGTCATCTTCACCGCTATATGGTCTGGTGAAAGGGAGAGGGGTTACCGCTTTGCTAAAATACCGTGGACACTGTTTAAACAGCACCGGTCTATGAGACTGATACCACCACGGAGAGAAGCCAACCGGGAGTGACATCCAGACCAATTAGGGTTAATAGTGCCGCTACTTGAGAGGCCACCTACCTGAGGGAGAATCGCATTTTCCTGGAACCACCGGTGGATACCATCTGAGGGTGCGGGGACGGCGACTCTTACCGTTCTGTTCCGGCGTGTGGTAACCCATGTCTTATTACATGGAATGCTTGTTTTTACTACTTTGATGTACGCAGAATCATTACCCCTTTAATACAATTTTACTTTACGAACATACTTCACTATGCGCTGTGCGCTGTTTTTCTTGTTGTTTTTCTCTTGTAGTTTAGGGGTGCTGAGCCACCCTAATATCAACAGCTGCAAACGCTCTTACCATTATTTATACTAAGGTTATGTATGACTAACACTAGTTTGTTTTGGTGTTGTTCTAATTAGTTCTCACAGGAATGTCACGGGTGCTCACCGCAAACCGGACTGGACCGTGAGGCCGAGGTGGGGATACAGGTAAACCACCGCCCTACAGCCGCGTGGGCGGATCCGGTAAGCAGTAGTTGTGGATAGCCTGGATAAGGGTAGGAGAGTGTCGGATCGTAGAGGTACTTGCCGGGATCAGGGTTGGAGAGGTCAAGGGTAGTTGAAGTCCAGTGCCAGGAGTCAAGGAGAGGAGAAGGTAGAAGTCCGATAACCGAGCCAGGGTTCAAGGGTGCCAGAAGTCGGGAGTCCAGATACAGAGCAGTGTGACGATAGCTTATCACAGGCTGTAATTTACACCAAATAACTGGGTTTGAACTGAACAAGGCTTAGATATAATAAAGTATATTTATTCCTTTGGATAGGTGAACACACGAAATAATACAGTAACAGGCAAGAAGTACACTTACTTTGGGGATGGGGGATGAGAAGTAGGTAGCATAGCAATTCTCTCGCAATCAGGTAACAATTCAGATGATATCAGAAGACAAATGATAAAGGGTGGACAACAGTTTATAAACCTTTTGTGCCCTATCCTTAACATTAAGTACAGGTGATTGGTCTTCAATTACCTCTAGCCACTCATTAACGTAGGAACACATTTTGATACATGCCCCCCGGCTAGCTGGTACATGCGCATTAGAACTCTAGGGTCTCATTTCTGTAGCCCCTCATCTGCATCAGGAATGCCAGCTAGTCTACCAGATTGGATTCCTGGCAGGATATTCTTTGTTGTAAGGTGTTAAATGGGACACTTAAAGACTGCTCTGGTTTGAGTAATCTCCGCCCTCATGTAAACAGTGGAGGTGACCAAATCCTTTGAACAATACTTAAGTCCTAGACATTGGGTCGCCTCTCTGGCCATATGCTACCCTGGTATGCAAAGGAATTTCCTCTGGGTTTTATCTATACCTTGGAACACAGTATGAAGGATAAAACACAAACATATTAAAATATCCGGTTCCGTTGGGTCCAGCAGGTCCAAACTTCCCAGTTCTCAATGCCGGAACTGGGACACCCTATGGTCCAATTTGCGACTTGCTACAACCTTCGGAACCAGAGTTACACAAATACACTTAAAACCGTTTCTCATTTTAATACAAAAATCTCCGCTGTAAATTAAATTACGGTTTTTCACTAAATCCCCATTGAAAACAACGGGCTCCGCCGCCATAGACTTTCAATGGAAAACCGCCGCCGTTGGCGGCTATGGGAATCCGCCGCCATAGACTTTCAATGGGGCGGCGCCGCTGTTGAAGTCAATGGGGGTTTTCCGCCATAGCCGGTCAATGGAGATTGGCCGCCACTGGAGTCTATGGGAAAAGTCCCGAACTTTCAAGGGGGTCCATACTCCGTCGGGTTGGTCTAAGAGGGTCAAGGATGGTGCTGCAGCGATGCCGGAGCAGTGACTACAGATACCCCAAACACTGATCCTCTGGACCCTCCGGAACCGGAGCTATGGATTCCCAAATTTCAGCTTTCCACACTTAGCCGTTTATTGGAGCTGTTTCTGCCGCCGCCATTGTAACCTATGGCGCGACCCGCTCTTCTTGGTTCGACCCTTATCGGGGGTCCAGGATACGGGGACCCGGTTGTGGTCGAGTGGGGGGAGGTCTAGGAACTAGGGGCAAAAAGAATTTTATTTCTAGGTGCTCTAGAACTGTTTATTCCCACGCCACTTGTCATTGAACTTGACTGCTAAGTGATCAAAGCTCTCCTATTGAAAATATATCCGCTTTGCGGTTTTGCGGTTTGGACGGCAGCCAACTCGTTCCTGGAAAGCTCTTTCGAGGATTCTCCATTGAAGTCAATGGGCCCATTGACTTACAATGGGAAACCGCCGCTCCTCCTCTCGGACACCATCTGCTGGTCTTCTCAGGAAACAGGACCCAAACAGCAAGATTCGCCATTGAAACACATGGAGCCTCAATGGCGGCCTAGGGGACCCTGAAAAATGGTGCCTGAAAAGGCGGGAAAATTACACAAAGGGCTATAATCACTATACAACTATTAACCCTTGTGCTCCTGGATGGATTCTAGTGTGTGTGTGTTGCAGACACTGATTAAACCAGATATTACAATAAAGCATGGGAACAGGGGAATACACATTTTCATGTCATAACAAGGGTTACATCACATTTCTGGACCTCAGCCCAGTTAACCCCTTGTCTCCCTGGTGAGGTCTTGGGATGGCCAAATGGGGTGCAACCCCTTTAATACCGGGCCACCCCCTCTCTCCCTCTACAAGCAGGATCTATAACAAGAAGACAGGAACAGACTGCGAGGTAGCTTGTAGCAAGCACAACCAAAGATTGACTATGCTCAGCAATCAGCCTCGGGCTGATTGCACTATATACTGAGAGGAGCCAATGGGGAACTACCAGCAGTGAGGTCAGACGTAGGTAGAGCGCTGGTAGGCTGAAGCTGGATGCAGGACAGGTGTGAGAGACTGTCCGTCTACCTGTCTGGGACGAGGTGTGACGTGTGGGCCCTGAGGATTAGGTATGAATGGCTTCAGTAGAGAGCAGTGGAAGGTAGAGGGAATCCTCATGGTAGTGGGCAATTCCAGTCGGTAGGTGACTGGATTCATTTTCTCCAATATAGAGAATGGACCGATATATCGGGATGCCAGTTTCAGGGATGTGACTTTTAATCGTATGTTCTTTGTGGATAACCATACCTTCTGACCCGGGGCATAATTGGGTGGTTTCTGACGATGGCGATCAGCCTGTCTTATCTCCATAGCAGTGGCCCGTCTGAGATTATCCTGAATCCTAGACCAGGAAGCTTGAAGATCCCGAATCCTCTCCTCCGCGGCCGGAACTCCTGTACTAGGACCAGACTGAGGAAGGGTAGAGGGGTGGAAGCCATAATTAGAAAAAAATGGGGACTGTAGAGTGGACTCATTCCTGAGATTATTATGAGCGAATTCTGCCCATGGGAGTAGATCGAGCCAATTGTCCTGAGAGTCAGATATGGTTGGTTCGTTCAGTCTGACCATTGGTCTGCGGGTGGTATCCAGAGGAGAAGTGAAGTGCCACGTTAAGTCTTTTACAGAAGGCCCTCCAGAATCTCGAGACAAACTGCGACCCATGATCAGAGACTATTGTTTGGGGTGACCCATGGAGCCTGAACACCTCCCTCACAAATACCTCGGCTAGTTTAGGGGCGCTGAGTAAGCCTTTGAGTGGGATAAAGTGCGCTTGTTTCGTAGGTCAGGCATAGGTAGGTCAGGCGTAGGTAGAGCGCTGGTAGGCTGAAGCTGGATGCAGGACAGGTGAGAGACTGAAGGTAATTTGACACCGCAGGGATGGCCATACACGTGAGCGCCGGGGGCGGGATCGTGATGCAGCGGTGAGAGGGCGGCTGACAGGCACCGGCGCGCGCAGGGGTCTGCACCAGCGGCGCGTACGCCCTGCAGGAGATGCGCGTGCAGCCAGACGGAGAGAAGGGCAGATGCGGGACCGGGTGCTGTGCGCCTCGGCGGCGGGAGTGGTGAGTAGCGTGGAGCCGTGACGGGACGCCGCAGGAGGTAGGAGACGCGGCGTCCTTACATTAGTGTGGGGCTTTGGCTAATTATCCACATTCACTGAATATTTTCTAGTAGCGCACTTATTTGTTTTTCTGTTCTGCACGCAGAGTAACGCCCATTTCCCATCACATGGTGTTAGCAGGGTTGCCACCACTCCGGGTTTGACCTAGTAAACCTCTGGGGGGCGGCGTCTCCCGACATCCTCGGTGTCCTCCCAGCATGTCCCCCTGTAACTAGTGCCAATATGGCTGTGCGGCGTCACATGGCGCCGCATTGCCATGCCAATGGGAATGCGACGTGACATCACGTGACACATGTTGCCAGGACTACGAGGCGTTGCCGTGACAATGTGACGCCTAGGAGCCATACGGTGTCCTGTTGTCATGGCAGCTTGATGCCACGTGACATCGTGACTTCACGTAGCGCCCCGTTGTCATGGCAATGGACGGGGGCTGCGGGGGAGATGTCCGGAGGATACCGGGAGACGCCGCTACAGGTAATCGCTACATTTAAATAAAAAAATCCCTGGCCTTCAGTAGCAGGTGACAACTCTGGATGTTAGGTTAATACTCAGGATCATAACCCCTCCCTGCTCTGCCCAGTGATTGTGATGTCATGATGTGATTATATATATGTACTGTGTGTATATATATATATATATATTTAACTGTGTTTCCCCCGCCCCCCTCCCAATCGCATATCAGCGCCATTACTGGGGGTTGGTGATGCATACCTGCTGTTAACAAGAGGGCTGAGTCGTCCGCGGTAACCTTGGAACACAGGAACAGGCTTCTGGGATCCATACCCCACGTAATACTTAGCAGTGCAGCGCCTCCATCTTCTGTAGGCTCCAGGGATATGGAGGCGACCTCCCATGGTAGAACTGTAACTATCCCCCCAATTAGATCACACACCAGGCCGGAGGTATATTGCAAAACAAGAACGGGTTTATTACTACTCGTAGTGCAGTAATACAGGTACTCAGCAGTCACCTGCCGGATCACAGTCTCTTCTCCCAGATATCACCGCAGATAGTCCCTGGACCATCAACTTCAATTGGCTTGACCCTAAAAACCACAAAATCCAGATACAACTCAAGTCACTTAACCTATCGCAACTCATTTCCCAACCCACACGGATAAACCTGAAATCGCATAACCCTTCTTTGCTAGACTGGATTCTCTCCTCAAACCCCAGCAGAATCCAATCCTCTGGCATCCTTCCTGATATTTTCAGTGACCATGCAATAGTGTACTGTGTAAGGAAAATTAAACCGCCCCATTCAAGCCCTAAAGTTCTCCTCACTAGAACATTTAAAAACTTAAACCCACAACAGTTTCTGGATGACCTTACCAACTGCCCATGGCACAGAATCGATTTAATTCCCGACCCTGATTCTGCGCTCGACTATTTCCAATCTGAGTTCTTAAAACTCTGCGATACCCATGCTCCACTACGCAAAATAAGGGTACGGGGGGCCCACCTTCCATGGGTTACACCTGACCTTATAGCACTCTACCAGTTCAGGGTTGCCTTGTGGAAAAGCTACAAAGTAACTGGCACTACCAAGGATCTCAATCACTACAGATGCATGAGGAACATGTGCACAAGGCAAACAAGGCATGCAAAAGCACAATATTACTCTGACAATCTCCTCCAGAACACATCAAACCCAGCTAAATTCTGGAAGGTTATCAACAATATATTCCAGCCTCCTAACCATCAACAACCAAGTAATATCACTAAGGGGGATATTACTCTGAAAAACCCCACTGACATTGCAAATGCATTCAATGATTACTTTGTGGGGTGTGCCACTAACTTATTAGCGAAACGCAGCCCAAACCACAAACCTGAATCTCATCCTGGGAGTACCCCTACAGTCCCACCCCCTCCCAACACTGCCCACAATTTTCAATTTGGCCCAGTATCTGAAGAGGAGCTTATACAAGCGCTCCTCAAACTAAAACTAAGCAGCCAATGTGGACCTGACTTACTACAATCTAGGTTCATACGACTTGGTGCCCCAGCCATTGCCAAACCAATTGCTTCCATAGTCAACTCTATCCTGTCTGCTGGCCATATCCCTAAGACCTGGAAAACAGCCAGAGTTGTCCCAATCTTCAAAAGTGGGGACAAAAACACTGTCTCAAACTACAGGCCAATCTCACTTCTCCCAATTCTATCCAAAGTCATGGAAAAATGTGTCCACTCCCAACTAAGCGATTTCTATACCAAAACAAATTTCTCTAGCCAATTCCAATCTGGCTTTCGTCCCAAACACTCCACCGTAACTACCCTGCTAAAAGTTTGCAATGAAATCCAATGTGGAATGGAACAGGGACAACTCTCTGGTGCAGTATTCCTAGATTTTGCAAAGGCTTTTGACACAGTTGATCATGCTATCCTGCTTAACAAACTCCAGAGCTATGGAATAGGGAAGCTTGCTTTAAACTGGTTTCAGTCCTACCTATCAGGAAGAGCCCAACATGTGTCCATCTCAGGCTCTAACTCCAACCCCCTGGATATCACCTGTGGTGTCCCGCAAGGCTCTGTTCTGGGGACCCTACTCTTCTCAATGTTCATTAATGATCTTCCCACAGCTTGTAAGGAAGCCTCAATACACATGTATGCAGATGACACAATCCTATATGCACACAGCCATAGCCTCTCTGACCTTCAACACATACTTCAGTCTGACTGTTTGAGACTCGAAAACTGGATTTCTCAAAACAAACTGTTTTTAAACACTGACAAGACAGTAACAATGGTATTTGGGACCAAGACTAAATTTGTAAAGCTTCCAGTGACTGAGCTCCTGATTAGAACCAACGCTAACATCACCCTAGCCCCTGTCACTAGTTTTAAATACCTGGGCTTATGGTTTGACTCCCACTTAACATTCGGGATGCACATTGATGCCCTGACAACCAAGACCTATGCCAAACTAGGGGTACTTTACAGGAACAAATCCTCCCTAAGCCTGCTGGTCAGAAAGCGTATCGCACAGCAGATGCTAATGCCAATTATTGACTATGGAGACATAGTATATGGCTCGGTACCCCAAATCCACCTTAGCAAACTTGACACCCTCTACAATTCAATTTGTCGTTTTGTTCTCCAATGCAACTACAACACACATCACTGCGAAATGCTCAAAGAACTAGATTGGTCATCACTAGAGTCTAGGCGCAAAGTTCACCTTTCCTGTCTTGCCTTCAAATACTTTCTGGGCAAGCTACCCAGCTACCTGAACAAACTCCTCACCCCTACCACATGCAGCACTTACAGTATCACCTGAGATCAGACTCCAAAAGACTGTTCATGGTCCCAAAGTTCAACAAAGTATCCGGCCGTTACTCCTTCTCCTTCCATGCACCCCAAAACTGGAACAACCTACCGGAGACTCTCACATCCACCAGCAGTTTAAGTTCTTTCAAATCTAAGGCTGTCTCACATTTTAATCTGGTCTGTAACTGTTACATACGCCCATAATATATATTATCTTTAACTGTGCATGCAATGTCTTGTATATAATGTATACCCTGTTCATTTATGTCACTGTATTTGTAACCATGTATTATTTGTTTTACTCTGTGCCCAGGACATACTTGAAAACGAGAGGTAACTCTCAATGTATTACTTCCTGGTAAAATATCTTATAAATAAATAAATAAATCACTACGGGCCTAGGGCACCCGCAGCGGGCAGCCGTGTCTCCACAGACAGCCGCGCGTCGGGGCCGGAGCCGTCCTAGCTCTTCCCCACCTCCCTAGCAGAGGCAGAGGTATAGTCACTCTTCTCCTCCCCGGAGGGAAGAGCACATGGGAAGGCCCCAATCTCAGGTTCCCAGTCGTGACCTGCCTTCCTCATGGGGAAGGACAACCAAACTAGCAGGGCGGTCCTGCCCTTAAGCACAGCCAGAGGCCGGGCATCCCGTTGGCCCAGCCACAACAGGATGTGCCTCCCCTGCTGTCACTCAAGCGCAGCACCAAAGGATGAAGGGGGAAACCCCCATGATAACTACTGGCAAACCTGTGAACACCAGAGTTTACTGGCAGCCCATTGGGTATATTTAGTAGCCAGGGGGTACCCCGCTACATATATATATATATATATATATATATATATATACAGTGGTCAACAAACCCAGTCGCCTGGTCGCCAGGGGCGACCTGAAACTGCCCCTTGGTGATTGGCCCAAGCAGTGCACGTGCTGCTGTTTAATTTCCCCTGCTCGCACTGAAGGAGGAAAAAAAAACAAAGCCGAGGTGCGTTAATGTTGCTGCGGGAGACTGCCCCGCCTCCGGCTCTCTGAGCTGAGCTTTCCCTCTTCCCCCGTCTCGCCTGTAGCGTCCTCATGGCAGCCAGACGTCATGGCAGCCAGAGCGCGCCTCAGCTCGGGTGCTTGTTGCGCGAATCCCTCTCGGGAGCTCCCCCTTGATTGGCTGGCGGTGGCCTGCGGTATCCTGAGGGGGGGAGCAGCACGTGGCATAGCGTGTGGATAGCGCGGCACTCGGGGGGTTGCGTCCCATTATGGCGACGCAGGTGGAAGGTGATAGTGCTGCTGCTGCCTTTGCTGCTGCGGAGGAGGACAAGGGGAGAGAGGAGAGCCCCGGGCAAATAATTACAGCGGGGCGCAGGGGAGATCAAACCCTCAGTACCTGTCTCATGTGCGACATCCCTTGTCTCGTGTGTGTGAGTGTGTGAGTATGTGTGTGTGCCTGTGTGTGAGTGTCTGTGTGTGTGTCTGTGTGTGTGTCTGAGTGTATGTGTGTGTGTGTGTGTGTGTGTGTGTGTGTGTGTGTGTGTGTGTGTGTGTGTGTGTGTGTGTGTATGGGTGAATAGAGTGAATCATACAGGACACCTGCAAGCTCATATTGAACCCCCAAAATAACCACAACATTTAAATAAATACAGTGAATACAGACACCGAGTCAGTCACCCACCCATCCACCCAGTCAGTCAGCCACCCACCCAAGTGTCAGTCACAGTCAACCACCCAAGTGTCAGTCACAGTCACCCACTCCCCCTGTCACCCACCCCCTCTGTCTCTCTCTGTCACCCACCCCCTCTGTCTCTCTCTGTCACCCACCCCCTCTGTCTCTCTCTGTCACCCACCCCCTCTGTCTCTCTCTGTCACCCACCCCCTCTGTCTCTCTCTGTCACCCACCCCCTCTGTCTCTCTCTGTCACCCACCCCCTCTGTCTCTCTCTGTCACCCACCCCCTCTGTCTCTCTCTGTCACCCACCCCCTCTGTCTCTCTCTGTCACCCACCCCCTCTGTCTCTCTCTGTCACCCACCCCCTCTGTCTCTCTCTGTCACCCACCCCCTCTGTCTCTCTCTGTCACCCACCCCCTCTGTCTCTCTCTGTCACCCACCCCCTCTGTCTCTCTCTGTCACCCATCCCCTCTGTCTCTCTCTGTCACCCACCACCTCTGTCTCCCACCCCGTCACCCACCCCTGTCTCTCCCTGTCACCCACCCCCTGTCTCTCCCTGTCACCCATCCCTCGTCACCCAACCCTTGTCACCCAACCCTCATCACCCACCCCTTGTCACCCTCTCTCATCACCCTCTCTCATCACCCTCTCTCGTCACCCTCTCTCTGTCTGTCTCTCTCGTCACCCTCTCTCTGTCTGTCTCTCTCGTCACCCTCTCTCTGTCTGTCTCTCTCGTCACCCTCTCTCTGTCTGTCTCTTTCGTCACCTTCTCTCTGTCACCCTCTCTCTCTGTCTCTCTCTCTGTCGCCCTCTCTCTGTCTCTCCCTCTCTCTCTGTCACCCTCTCTCTGTCACTCTCTCTCTGTCACCCTCTGTCACCCACACTCTCTCTGTCACCCCCTCCCCACACTCTCTCACACCCACATTCTCTCTCTCTGTCACCCACACTCTTTCACTCTCTGTCACCCACACTCTCTCTCTCTCTCTCTCTCTCTCTCTCTCTCATTCTCTCTCTGTCACCCACACACACTTCTCTCTCTGTCTCTGTCTCTCTCTGTCACCCACACTCTCTCTCTGTCACCCACACTCTCTCTTTGTCACCCACACTCTCTCTCTGTCTCCCACACTCTCTGTCTCTGTCACCCACACCCTCTCTCTGTCACCCACACTCTCTCTCTCTCTGTCACCCACACTCTCTGTCACCCACACTCTCTCACACTCTGGATCTGGATATCTTATTTACTCTATATACTGTATCTTAACTGCCCTATGCCTACACCGAAATAACCTATACCGCTTTCTTCCAGATCTGACTCTCGAGCACATTGTGGGAATGAGCGTACCTGGACATTGAGGGACTGCGGATTAGGTAAGATCCCAGGCGGGATTGCTGCTTTAGATATTATGAAGCGGGGGCATCCAGACACTGGTTAAGGGGTTCAGGAAACTAGTCATTCACACCTGGCTTTTTTTTCTAGATCCTACATTTACACACACGAAAAACGAATGTTGTTATTAGTTCTTACTAGGAATTTATTCAATTTCTTTATTAAAAGCCCTCAGCTCTCTCTCCTCCCCTCAGCTCTCTCCCCCCCCCTCAGCTCTCTCTCCCCCCTTCAGCTCTCTCTTCCCCCCCTCAGCTCTCCCCCTTCCTCAGCTCTCTCTCCCCCCTCAGGTCTCCCTCCTCCCTCAGCTTCCTCTCCCCCCCCCCTCAGCTACCTCCCCCCTCTCTCTCTCTCCCCCTCAGCTCTCTCTCTCCCCCTCAGCTCTCTCTCCCCCCCTCAGGTCTCTCTTCCCCCCCCCCCCATCAGCTCTCTCCCTTCCTCAGCTCTCTCTCCACCCTCAGGTCTCTCTCCCCCCTCAGCTTCCTCTCCCCCCCCTCAGCTACCTCCCCCCCTCTCTCCCTCTCCCCCTCAGATCTCCCTCTCCACCTCTGGTCTCGCTCTCTCTCTCCCCCTCGGCTCTCTCTCTCCCCCTCAGCTCTCCCTCTCCCCCTCAGATCTCCCTCTCCACCTCTGGTCTCGCTCTCTCTCTCCCCCTCGGCTCTCTCTCTCCCCCTCGGCTCTCTCTCTCCCGCTCGGCTCTCTCTCTCCCATTTGGCGGGAGGAGATGATCAGAGGAGCAGCCGGTAGAGGCGCTGTGGCAGCAGACACCGAAAGTAAGAAAGACTTCCGTGTCAGATTGCTAGAGGGCGCTCCTCCCCTGCCTTGCTGATTCCTCTACCGGCTTGCTTTTCCTTTAACACCGGACGCCCGCCGCCGCATACTATCTCCCCCGCCTGTCTCTACAGGGGGGGAGCGGGGCCCCCAGGCCTCCCAGCTGCGGGCCCCCGGGCTTTGTCCCGGCAGCCAGGGCTATAGCTATGCTCCTCGGAGGGACCTCACTGTGCATACAGTTTCACGTGTATAGATAGGGTAAGTACAGGACCCCTTTATTGTTTTACAGACAGTGTCCATATCAATGACAACTCTCTGGGTTCACATAGGGGAAGATTATGCCTAGATGGGGTTCCCCAATATGGATCCCCGGGGCACAGTTGGATCAGCCTGTTCGGAGGGTCCATAGCTGACTCTCACCCTAGTATCCATGATAGGGGTACTGCCTGGATAAAGAGAGAGAGAGACTGTTACAAGGTCCGTCAGGGACACACATAAGATGGAGCGACACCAACGTTGTCAAGGACATGGACCTGTTAGGTAACAGAAGAAGACTAAAGCCTACGGGATAACTTTAGGGGTTTAGCGGTTAGAGCAGGGGAATAACTTTAGGGGTTTAGCGGTTATGGCGGGGGGATAAATGTAGGGGTTTAGCGGTTAGGGTAGGGGGTAACTTTAGCGGTTTAGCGGTTAGGGTAGGGGGATAACTTTAGGGGTTTAGCGGTTAGGGTAGGGGGTAACTTTAGGGGGTTTAGTGGTTAGGGTAGGGGATATCTTTAGGGGTTTAGCGGTTAGGGTAGGGGGATAACTTTAGGGGTGTAGCGGTAAGGGTAGGAGGATATCTTTAGGGGTTTAGCGGTTAGGGTAGGGGGATATCTTTAGGGGTTTTAGCGGTTATGGCAGGGGGATAACTTTAGGGGTTTAGCGGGTAAGGTAGGGGGATATCTTTAGGGGTTTAGCGGTTAGGGTAGGGGGATAACTTTAGGGGTTTAGCGGTTAGGGTAGGGGGTAACTTTAGGGGGTTTAGTGGTGAGGAGTGATAACTTTAGGGGTTTAGCAGTTAGGGTAGGGGATAACGTTAAGGGTTTAGCGGTTAGGGTAGGGAATAACTAGGGGTTTTAGCGGTTAGAGTAAAGGGATAACTTTAGGTGTTTAGCGGTTAGGGTAGGGGGTAACTTTAGGGGTTTAGCGGTTAGGGTAAAGGCATCAGATAAAAGGTTTTAGGATAAGGGGTTGAGGTATTTAGGGTAGGAGATAGCGTTAGTGTTAGGGGTTGAGATTAGGGGGTTTTAGTGCAAGGTTAGTGACTTACCTTAGTGACGACGCGGCCGGAGGCGAGGTGAACAGCGGCGGTCATTTGATTGCGGTGAAACGGCCGGCGGCAGTGTTTCCTAGACTGACAGTTAACCCCATAAATAAAGATGTCTGACTGGTAGTCGAAACAGACGCACAGCAGAGGATTCTGGGATATCACAGGGGATTCTGGGATATCACAGAGCGACCCCGTTCCTATAGGCCGATCATCCCTACTTTTTATTTTGAATATTTCATTCGCTGCTCGTAAAGAAGTCCCCCCCTTCCCACGACAGAACTGTTACCTCAGGCAGCGCCACCGCGGGGCGTAGATCAGTAATGACTGCGCCGACCAGATCTGAAGTAGTTAAACGGCAACGGAGTGACCATACATCCCGGATTCTCATTAAATGCCCCGGTAATTTTTCTGAAAATCCCATTGAAGAGACCCACAAAAAAGGTGGAAATCTGCTGTCTGCGAATAGGTTGCTGGCTCGGCGCTTCTTTACCCCAGTCCGGGCTGACAAAGCGGCGTAACGCGGCAGGCATAAGCTTATAGGGGTTCCGTGTCACAATGGGTAAGAAGCAAAAAGTGACACTGTGTGCTTGTCATTTCCCAGAATCCCCGCCTGCAGTGGAAGCGCTAAGAGATAACGGGGAAGGGCAGGGTCGCATGAATGCGCTCACACGTAGTATTTTTACGTGCTGCACGGTGGCGGGTGTCTATCACTGTTTTTTTATCCCCCCCCCCCTCAAACCCCCACAACTTATATAAAGTGTGTTAGAGGTGAAATAAATCAGTAATGCAGCACACGTGGGGGTAACGTCCGCCTGCCTCACACCAGCGAGGGGTTAATCCCTGGCAGGCGGGACGGTGTTTGCAGGGAGGCTTGCCAGTGACGGTTGCCTGGTTTCACCATGTGAGCCGGTTAGCTAGCAGCCGGCCCCACACCTTGTTGCATTGGTTTCCATAGGAGCGCACGGCTTGTCTCTTTAAATGGGTCTGAGAGCCGACCGGACACACAGGGGTCTCCTGCAGGACCCCCCCGCCCCCTCCTCCCTGCTTTCTGCACCTCAGGTGAGTCTGCCTTCCGGACCCCAAAATGCCTTTGGTGCACACAGAGAGGGTTACCCCAATAAGCCGTTTCCTAATGGACTTTTATTATCGCTGTAAGCGCACAGATTTTGATGCTTCCTGCAGTGATTCCACGGTTTTTAATTTTTAAAGTCCGGCGGTGGGCAACCCCAGTCTTCAAGGGCCACCAACAGGTCAGGTTTTCACAATACCCCTGCCATGATCAGGTTTTCAGGCTATCATTGCTTCAGCACAGGTTGCTCAATCAGTGGCTCAGTCATAATGACTGACTCCTGTTCTCAAGGGCCACCAACCGGCCAGGTATTATTGATATCCGTGCTTCAGCACAGGTGGCTCAATCAGTGGCTCAGTCGAAGGATTGAACCATCTTTGCTGAAGCAGGGATATAGCCTGAAAACCTGACCTGTTGGCAGCCCTTGAGGCCTGGAGTTGGCCACCCCTGCTATAGACCATGGTCAGGTTTTCAGGCTATCCCTGCTTCAGCACAGGTGTCAGTCAAAGACTGAGCCACCGATTGAGCCACCTGTGCTGAAGCAATGATAGCCTGAAAACCTGATCATGGCCTATATCAGGGATGGCCAACTCCAGTCTTCAAGGGCCGCCAACAGGTCAGGTTTTCAACATATCCCTGCTTCAGCACAGGTGGCTCAATCAGTTGCTCAGTCTTTGACTGACACCGGTGCCGAAGCCGAGATATCCTGAAAACCTGTCCCGTTGGCTGCCCTTGAGGACTGGCATCGCCCACCCTGTGGACTTAAGCATGCTGGAGTTCTCCGGCGGGAGGAATAAAACGCGGCCGCTTGCGCGCGGGAGACAAACAGAAATCGCGCGGGATATTTTTCCCCCTCCTAGAAATGATTTCATTTCTTTTTATGTGCGACTTGATCGGTATTTTGTTTGTGTTATTTTTAATTGCCGCGCGGCTATCCGAGACCGCGCCGGGTAAAATACGCAGATATATTGGCGAGTTTGTCGCTTCATAGCTGGACCTGCGGAAGAGAGCGACATCACGGAAGCTCGTTGTCAAAATATCAATTGTTAGTCCAAATTGTATTGTATTGTATGTCTTTATTATATAGCGCCAAAAGTGTACTCAGCGCTTCACAAAGAATACAGTACGGGGAATTATAATAATACAATAAGTGCAGCAAAGCCAGACAATAGGAAAGGAAATCCCTGCCCCGAAGAGCTTACAATCTAAATTCAATAGATACCCCCTAATACAGCGTATTTGCTTCATAAAAAATCCTGTTGTTTTTTTAATCATTTGGCGATCACCCGACGTCCATATTTTGCTCTTTTCTTTTCCCGTGTGATAACCGGACCTTTGCCCTTTTCTCTGAGATTTGCAGATAAAATATAATTTCCCCACTCCCCCCCCAACATTACTTTTAAAAATGCGTTTTTGTTTACGCTATAATTACAAATGTAAGTATGTGTTCCTAGCATGTAATGAGGTGTAGCTAACTTTACACACACGGTGTGTGAGAGGTATGTGGGCATGATATATTAGTGGGGTGGGTGAGTGATATGTGGGCCTGATATATCAGTGGGGTAGGTGAGAGGTATGTGTGCCTGATATCTCAGTGGGGTGGGTGAGAGGTATGTGGGCCTGATATATCAGTGGGGTGGGTGAGAGGTATGTGGGCCTGATATATCAGTGGGGTGGGTGAGAGGTATGTGGGCCTGATATATCAGTGGGGTGGGTGAGAGGTATGTATGTCCCTGATTAATCAGTAGGGTGGGTGTGAGGTATGTGTGCCTAATATCTGTTGGGTGGGTGATTGGTAGTGGTACGTGTCCCTGATATCTCAGTGGGGTGGGTGAGAGGTTTGTGTGCCCCTGATATCTTAGTGGAATGGGTGAGAGGTATGTGTGTCCATGATATTTCAGCGGGATGAATGAGCGGTATGTGTGCCTGATATCTCAGTGGGGTGGGTGACAGATATCTGTACCCGATATATCAGTGGGATGAGTGAGAGGTATGTGTGTGCCTGATATCTCAGTAGTGTAGATGATAGGTATGTATGTCCCTGATATCTCAGTAGTGTGGGTGAGAGGTATGTGTCCCTATCTCAGTGGGATGAGTAAGGTGTATGTGTCCCTAATATTTCAGTGGGGGTGAATGAGAGGTATGTGTCCCTGATATCTCAGTAGTGTGGGTGAGAGGTATGTGTGCCTGATATCTCAGTCGTGTGGATGAGAGGTATGTGTACCTGATATCTCGGTGGGATGGGTGAGAGGTATGTATCCCTACTATCTCAATGGGGTGAATGAAACATATGTGTCCCTGATATCTCAGTAGTGTGGGTGTGAGGTATGTGTGCCTGATATATCAGTGGGATGGATGAGAGGTATGTGTCCCTGATATCTCAGTAGTGTGGATGCAAGGTATGTGTCCCTAATATCTCAGTAGTGTGGATGAGAGGTATCTGTCCCTGATATCTCAGTAGTGTGGGTGAGAGGTATGTGTCCCTGATATCTCAGTAGTGTGAGTGAGAGATATGTGTCCCTGATATCTCAGTAGTGTGGGTGAGAGGTATTTGTCCCTGATATCTCAGTAGGGTGAGTGAGAGATATGTGTCCCTGATATCTCAGTAGTGTGGGTGAGAGGTATGTGTCCCTGATATCTCAATAGTGTGGATGAGAGGTATGTGTCCCTGATATCTCAGTAGTGTGGATAAGAGGTATGTGTGCCTGATATCTCAGTAGTGTGGATGAGGGGTATGTGTCCCTGATATCAGTAGTGTAGATGAGAGGTATGTGTGCCTGATATCTCAGTAGTGTGGATGAGAAGTAGGTGTCCCTGATATCTCAGTAGTTTAGATGAGAGGGGTATGTGTCCCTGATATCTCCCTGATATCTCAGTAGTGTGGATGAGAGGTATGTGTGCCTGATATCTCAGTAGTGCGGATGAGAGGTATGTGTCCCTGATATCTCAGTAGTGTAATTGAGAGGTTTGTGTCCCTGATATCTCAGTAGTGTGGGTGAAAGGTATGTGTCCCTGATATCTCAGTAGTGTGAGTGAGAGATATGTGTCCCTGATATCTCAGTAGTGTGGGTGAGAGGTATGTGTCCCTGATATCTCAGTAGTGTGGGTGAGAGATATGTGTCCCTGATATCTCAGTAGTGTGAGTGAGAGATATGTGTCCCTGATATCTCAGTAGTGTGGGTGAGAGGTATGTGTCCCTGATATCTCAGTAGTGTGAGTGAGAGATATGTGTCCCTGATATCTCAGTAGTGTGGGTGAGAGGTATGTGTCCCTGATATCTCAATAGTGTAGATGAGAGGTATGTGTGCCTGATATCCCAGTAGTGTGGACGAGGGGTATGTGTCCCTGATATCTCAGTAGTGTAGATGAGAGGTATGTGTGCCTGATATCTCAGTAGTGTGGATGAGAAGTAGGTGTCCCTGATATCTCAGTAGTTTAGATGAGAGGGGTATGTGTCCCTGATATTTCAGTAGTGTGGATGAGAGGTATGTGTCCCTGATATCTCAGTAATGTGGATGAGAGGTATCTGTCCCTGATATCTCAGTAGTTTAGATGAGAGGGGTATGTGTCCCTGATATCTCAGTAGTGTGGATGAGGGGTATGTGTCCCTGTGAGATGAATGAGAGGTATGTGTCCCTGATATCACAGTGGGATGTATGATAGGTAAATGTCCCTGATATCTCAGTGGGATGTATGATAGGTATGTGTCCCTGATATCTCAGTAGTGTAGATGATAGGTATGTGTCCCTGATATCTCAGTAGTGTGGATGAGAGGTATGTGTCCCTGTGAGATGAATGAGAGGTATGTGTCCCTGATATCTCAGTGGGATGGATGAGAGGTATGTGTCCCTGATATCTCAGTGGGATGGATGAGAGGTATGTGTCCCTGATATCTCAGTGAGATGGATGAGAGGTATGTGTACCTGATATCTCAGTAGTGTGGATGAGAGGTATGTGTCCCTGATATCTCAGTAATGTGGATGAGAGGTATCTGTCCCTGATATCTCAGTAGTTTAGATGAGAGGGGTATGTGTCCCTGATATCTCAGTAGTGTGGATGAGGGGTATGTGTCCCTGTGAGATGAATGAGAGGTATGTGTCCCTGATATCACAGTGGGATGTATGATAGGTAAATGTCCCTGATATCTCAGTGGGATGTATGATAGGTATGTGTCCCTGATATCTCAGTAGTGTAGATGATAGGTATGTGTCCCTGATATCTCAGTAGTGTGGATGAGAGGTATGTGTCCCTGTGAGATGAATGAGAGGTATGTGTCCCTGATATCTCAGTGGGATGGATGAGAGGTATGTGTCCCTGATATCTCAGTGGGATGGATGAGAGGTATGTGTCCCTGATATCTCAGTGAGATGGATGAGAGGTATGTGTACCTGATATCTCAGTAGTGTGGATGAGAGGTATGTGTCCCTGATATCTAAGTAGTGTAGATGAGAGGTTTGTGTCCCTGATATCTCAGTGGGATGGATGAGAGGTATGTGTACCTGATATCTCAGTAGTGTGAGTGAGAGATATGTGTCCCTGATATCTCAGTAGTGTAGATGAGATGTATGTGTCCCTGATATCTCAGTAGTGTGGATGAGAGGTATGTGTCCCTGATATCTCAGTAGTGTAGATGAGAGGTATGTGTGCCTGATATCTCAGTAGTGTGGGTGAGAGGTATGTGTCCCTGATATCTCAGTAGTGTGGATGATAGGTATGTGTTCCTGATATCTCAGTAGTGTGGGTGAGAGGTATGTGTCCCTGATATCTCAGTAGTGCAGATGAGCGATATGTGTGCCTGATATCTCAGTAGTGTGGATGAGAGGTATGTGTCCCTGATATCTCAGTAGTGTAGATGAGAGGTTTGTGTCCCTGATATCTCAGTGGGATGGATGAGAGGTATGTGTCCCTGATATCTCAGTAGTGTGGATGAGAGGTATGTGTCCCTGATATCTCAGTAGTGTAGATGAGAGGTATGTGTGCCTGATATCTCAGTAGTGTGGGTGAGAGGTATGTGTCCCTGATATCTCAGTAGTGTGGATGATAGGTATGTGTTCCTGATATCTGAGTAGTGTGGGTGAGAGGTATGTGTCCCTGATATCTCAGTAGTGCAGATGAGCGATATGTGTGCCTGATATCTCAGTAGTGTGGATGAGCGGTATGTGTGCTTGATATCTCAGTAGTGCAGATGAGCGATATGTGTGCCTGATATCTCAGTAGTGTGGATGAGAGGTATGTGTCCCTGATATCTCAGTAGTGTGGATGATAGGTATGTGTCCCTGATATCTCAGTGGGATGGATGAGAGGTGTGTTTGTGTCTGTTATATCAATTAAATGGAAGACGTGGAATAGTGGCATGCCTTGGGTGGAACGGCCACGTTTCCTGTATGTGCCGTATTACAATCCTCTTGTTCCTCTCTCTGCCTCCCTGTCATATTGTAGGTGTCCGCCTGTCCCACCAGACCTCACTCCTCTTCTCCGATCGGTGACGTGTGACTGGAAGGAGATCCCACTGACATCAACCAGACCAGGTCACCATGAGGTCCTAATCGTCTTTGTCCCTCTCCCACACCCCCTGCTCCCATCCCTCCCCCCGCTGCCCTGTATAAATGTCTTATCGGGTTTGCAACGGGTTTGTCAGCCTGCCCACGCGCTATGGTGGATATCATCACCCAGTGGACACCAGTGGACGATCTCCCCGATGGGTTTCCAAGGAATTGGGAAGCAGCAGACATGGGACGGAAATCTCAAGACCCTTCTGTCTGTCTGACCTGGAGAGGAATATTGAGGTGAGTCCTGAGTGGAATACCCTACCTGCCCAACCTGGGGGGGCTACCGGGGCAGTTGTCCCAATCCCCCCTCCCCCAATATGACCTGTTTGGGAAGTGAGTTCCATGTGACGCCCTTTAAATCAGATTAACCAAGTTTATTTATTTTTATTTAACCCAAATCCTGTAGTAGGACATCTACACTGTAACTCCTACTCCACTAAGCAGCACAGAGCTGCTTTCCGTGCTGACTACCAAGGGTCTAATCAGAAACAAGGTCTTGCCTTCATTTTCTCAGAGAAGGTCCTTTGAGGTCTGCTAATGTCACGAAGTGAGAGGGGATTATGCAGCCGGATTAATTTAGGTTTTGGGCACAGTTTAAAGATTTTAGTCAGCAAACGCGCAACATCGTGATTTCAACCTCCATTTTGTTTCCCCTGGGTGGGATGATACTTTCATCAGTATTTCAGTAAGCAGAGGGTCCCCAGAGCTGAAAATGACACAGTTCTGGGGACCCCCTGCTTCCCATCCAAAAAGGTTACATATAAAATTGAGTAGGGGGGACTCATATTTCATTATAATGGTGGTGTGGTCAGGGCGGCCATCTTTGTGTGCGTTATATCTGCACGCCGTGACATCATCCCGCGCCCATCGGAATCGTGTCAGCAGTGACATCACCCTAACGGGGGCACCCCTCGCCGCCGGCACATCTCACTGCCAGCCGTTTCACTGCTAAGGTAAATCTCTAACTTTACCCTAAAAACCCCTAATCTTAACCCCTAACCCCTTTCCCTAATCCCCCTACCCTAAAAACCTAACCCCTTACCCTGAAAGCCCTATCCTTAACCCCGAACCCGCTAAACTAACCCTTAAATGAACGTACTTTGGCGGAGCGAGACAGCCCGCGTCCAAATCTCCCATAATCCCTTCTGACGTGTGTTCCTACTGTTATAGAATTTGGCGCCAGTTTTCTGCGCTAAAAGAAAGATTGACGTCACGGCGAGAAAAGGAAGGCAAAGTGTGCCGTGTTCTAACACGCAGACCTGCGCCTAATGTAACCCCACATCGTGTCACAGGCAGACGCAGACATACCAAAAATGGCGCAGCATCAATTAATGCATCGGAGCACGTATATTTATAGCGACAGAATAATAACATGGCGTCCACATCCCCCCTTCTCTTATTATTTATATATGTTAAGCGTGCAACAATGTATAATTCTACTTTCTTACCTAAACTGGCAATCGTTAGGCGCGCCTGTGATAAATCTGGCACAATCCTGATTGTGCGACTGGCAGTGTAACTCAGCAGCTACAATGTATTATTATATTACTAAGGTAACATTATCAATTGTTACAGTTTGCAGCTCAAACTGCTGGGAACATTGGCAACAAACGATCCCAAACAGGAAAGTGTTGCAACGATCTTGCACTGCTGGGGAGGTGGGCTAAACGTGCTATACAAATCATAGGCTACTCGGTGTAATAAAACAGTCACTATTACAGTATCTAATACTACTGTACAGAACTGATTTATTTAAACAACATATCAGATTCCACGTGTGTTGCTGTTTTAATGTTAATATATTTCTCCCTGACAAAGAAAGTTCAGTCCGCGCTCTTGCTTCCTAGTGTTGCAGAAATTGATTCTTCTCCCTCCTCTTGCTGCTCCAATGATTTGAAGGGTCTCCCCTCACTCCAAAAAACGAACTCCGGTGGAAGACCCCGCCGGCGAACCAGACGACCAAGAAAAGAAGCACAGGAGCGCACCAAGGTAAGGATGATTGTATAATGTATTAAACAACAAGGCAATAAAATAACTTACATGTAAGTAAGAATAGGTACGTGTCCGAGTCAACGAGATGTTCATCAGATCGGCACCATAATGTGTCAAACCGAGGGGCAGTTACAGTTCTGCTTCATGTGGTGGTCCCGCGCGCTGGGGCTCACTCCGTAGCACTTGCTGCAAATTTTGCCTCCGCGTGTGTGCGGATGGTGGCGATGTATGCAGAGCGTGTGCGCATGTGTGGGGAAAAAGGCCCCCGGTAAACGTCTGTGGATGCCGGTTGGGATGAAGGGTCGCGACAGGAATAGATACACTACAGTGTAGGCTAACCCCCAAGGGATGGAATAGGGAAGCTAGTTACACAGTTCGCTCGCGACGCGTTTCGTTGCTTGTGTGAAGCCTGATGAAGTATATTTACTATACGAAACGCGTCGCGAGCGAACTGTGTAACTAGCTTCCCTATTCCATCCCTTGGGGGAACATGAAGCGGAACTGTAACTGCCCCCCGGTTTGACTCATTATGGTGCCGATCTGATGAACATCTCGTTGACTCGGACACGTACTTATCCTTACTTACATGTAAGCTTTTTTATTGCTTTGTTGTTTAATACATTATACAATCATCCTTACCTTGGTGCGCTCCTGTGCTTCTGTCCTTGATATTTCTCCCTGACCATGTCCTGCTCTTTTAAAGGTTGTTTTTCTAGTGTCAAAAAAATCACAATTTCCTTAATCTCCTGCTGCTGAGGTTGCCATGGTAACCTTTAGCCTGCTCTGGGCACTGGGGAGAGCCGCATTTTATCCTCCAGGACCCTTTCTATTTCAAACGCTTCTATCTCCTGAACGGAGCGACGGATTGTAAAAATAAAACCAGCGTTGGAAAGGGCGAGAAGGGGTCTGTTAAATATCACAAGGAGTGATCACATGATGGCGATGCGCCGGAGCAGGCTGTAGCACACTGCTACTGTGGCCCTTCCGGCCTTCACAGGATTAAAGCAGGGTTTTTTTTCCATTCCCCCTCCCCCCTTGAATGGCTGGGGGTTGGTTCCCCTGAAGCTCTTCTATGTCCCCTCTACATTTAGGACCCCCCCCCCCCCGGTTCACCTGCTTAAGCACCGGGAAATATATGTATCCGCCGGACACAAAATGGCAGCAGAGTCAAGGCCAGACCTGGCGACCAATAGAAAAGTGGCGACATCATCAGGAGCCAACGTAGTAGCTTTCTAATGGTGACCCTGTGGCCATATTTGTAGTCCGGCGACCATGTTTGTACCCCGTCGGTGATGTTTGTAACCCCGGTGGCCATGTTTGTGTGTCAAAACCAATACCACAAACACTACACATCTGGGGAGCCAGGGGTGGGGGGGGGGGGGGGTGCGGGTGTAGGGTGTTCATTGATGAACTCAATTAAGGGTCTATTTAGCTGGAACGTTAGTTATTAATATGTGTAAGATAATGACCGTAGGGGTGGGTGGGTAAGTCATTATTAATACCCAGAGATCTCAGCGTTTATAACCTTTTACCTCCTGCTTTATCCTCGGCCAGGCTGCCGGACACTTAGAAGCAGACCTCCAGGGCGGTCAGTGGCGAGACTACAGCCGGGGGACCCTGAGCCCGAGACAGGCAGACAGAGCGAGGTCTGTGAGTCCCCTGCGTGGGATCCACTCACTGGAGTGTGCCAGGTATGCACTGATACCACTGAATATTACAGTACAGAGAAGAAGGAGGCCTCCCCGTACTGAGTAAGGAGACCTCCCCGTACTGAGGAAGGAGACCTCCCCGTACTGAGGAAGCAGACCTTCCCGTACTGAGGAAGCAGACCTTCCCGTACTGAGGAAGGAGACCTTCCCGTACTGAGGAAGGAGACCTTCCCGTACTGAGGAAGGAGACCTTCCCGTACTGAGGAAGGAGACCTTCCCGTACTGAGGAAGGAGACCTTCCCGTACTGAGGAAGGAGACCTCCCCGTACTGAGGAAGGAGACCTTCCCGTACTGAGGAAGGAGACCTCCCCGTACTGAGGAAGCAGACCTTCCCGTACTGAGGAAGCAGACCTTCCCGTACTGAGGAAGGAGTCCTCCCCGTACTGAGGAAGCAGACCTTCCCGTACTGAGGAAGGAGACCTTCCCGTACTGAGGAAGGAGACCTCCCCGTACTGAGGAAGGAGACCTTCCCGTACTGAGGAAGAAGACCTCCCCGTACTGAGGAAAGAGACCTTCCCGTACTGAGGAAGGAGACCTTCCCGTACTGAGGAAGCAGACCTTCCCGTACTGAGGAAGGAGACCTCCCCGTACTGAGGAAAGAGACCTCCCCGTACTGAGGAAGGAGAATTTCCCGTACTGAGGAAGGAGACCTCCCCGTACTGAGGAAGCAGACCTTCCCGTACTGAGGAAGGAGACCTCCCCGTACTGAGGAAGGAGACCTTCCCGTACTGAGGAAGGAGACCTTCCCGTACTGAGGAAGGAGACCTCCCCGTACTGAGGAAAGAGACCTTCCCGTACTGAGGAAGCAGACCTTCCCGTACTGAGGAAGGAGACCTCCCCGTACTGAGGAAAGAGACCTTCCTGTACTGAGGAAGGAGACCTCCCCGTACTGAGGAAAGAGACCTTCCCGTACTGAGGAAGCAGACCTTCCCGTACTGAGGAAGGAGACCTCCCTAACAAGGGGTGAATGGCCATCCAAATTACTTGTAGCTATGAGCTTAATGAAAGCTAACAGAAGGGCTGACAATATGTCACCTACCAGCACAAGTCCACCACGATGGCCGGGGCAATTTTTACACGTCGATCTTTGTAGCTCTATTACTTCCCACTGCCAGCACAAAGCCTTGTATTCCCCTGGCATCAGGATACGTCCAATAAAGCTGGACAAATCCCCTCGTCCAGGTGGGGCCACACATGGGCCGCTCTAAATCCCTTCTCTGCTTCCGGAACTCCCGCTCGACAATATCTCGCACAGTGCTTCGCAAGGCATTATGGGACGCAGCTTCGGGAAGCAGAGCGGGGATTGATTCCGAAGACGTTCTGCAGTGGCCAGCGGTCCACGCGTGTGCCCCCTGGATGAATGGATTTTTCCAGCTCTGAATATTGAATGTCTTCTAATACCTGAAGATAGGACTATTTCAAGCCTGAATAACAATGGCGCTATATTGTCTATATACATATATATTCAGCACGTAACTTGCTAAAATAATTTAGTATTCTGAAAAGATAAGAAGTTAATCAGTCTGAAGACAGGCAGGCGTAGACATCCTGTTATATTCATTTCCATTTTGTATAAAACTTTGTATGTTTAATGTCTACAAAAATGATCCCAGAGGGGATCACAAAAATGTGCACTCACACACGATATAGATAGTGGGAGAGGGCGGGCTCAAAAGACCCAGAGTGTAAGGGCTGGGACCCGCTGCGCCCGGCGGCGCGGGCGGCCGCACGAGCGTTCCCCACCAGCAGGAGAATCCTCCCGAGCCGGTCCCGGGCCCCCCTGGCTGCACAGCTCACTACACGCTGTGACGCGTCAGCAGCTAGGGGATTCAAGAGAATTGTAATCCCAAGCGTCGACGCGTCACGTGGTGTGGCTGTGAGCCAATGAGGAGGGGAGGCTTCGGGAGGAGGGGAGGAGAGTGTGGAGGGAAAGCGTCGTGAGTGCCTGTCTGTGTGTGTGTATGTGTGTGTCTGAGTGCCTATCTGTGTGTGTGTATGTGTGTTCCTGAGTGTGTGCATGAGTGCCAGTGTGTGTGCCTGAGTGTCAGCGTGTGAGTAGGGCAGCCCGCAGCAGCTCCCTCCTGCAGCACGGGAGCCCGAGCCCGTGGAGGGGGGGGGGGTAGCGGGTCCCTCTGCTAAAACCACGCCCCCCTCCGCTTAAACCACGCCCCTCCCTCCCACTCCAGCCCCGGCTCCCGCTCCCTACAGACCGCATATCGCGGTCTGTGTCTGTCAGCGCCCCGCCTGTCTGCAGTGCGGGCGAACTGACTGAGGGAGCGGGGCCTTAGCCTAAGACACTTATATATGTTTAATGTCTGTTGAGTTGGAATGAAAGGGTAGTTAGAAACAGTTACTTACAGTAGTAAAACAATACAATAGAGATCGGTTTGAAAGATTAGCGCACAGTTAATCCTATAGTTACTTAGTGACGGAACAAGGACGTTTTGTACTGTACATCAAAGTAAATATTGCTAAATGAAGAAACATTGTTCTAACGTTGATGATCGACTAAGGACATTTGGCCGACAGTGAACACAGGTGATTGCTCTCAGGTAAGACTGGTTAAGATAAATGTATAAAAGATTGTACCTGGATGTATAGAATCCAGAAGCATTTAACATCAGCCAAGCTAAGGATTCTCCGCTCTATAACCACATTCTATGTGCCTGAGAACCTGACGTAAACTGACTGAAATGAGGCTCTGAAAGATGTTCTAGGTGTCTCTAAATACACTGAGAAAGGAATCAGAACGGATATATCAATGAAAAGTGGGACATTTATTTGCGCCCATCTAATGAAGCAAATCTTCAATGCCAAGGTGGCATCCTCGGCAAGGCGTTGTGTTGGCAGTAGGAGGTAATAGAGCTACAGAGATCGATGTGTACTTGTAAAGAATTGAAAAGTCAACCGAGCCAATGTTTTGGGTGTTGGATATTCCAAGGTGGGAGAAATAGAGATTTGATGATGTGTATAGTGTAGGACAGATCATGCGATCTCCCCCCCTACTCCTTCTCTGGCACTAACTCTTGATTAATCCTTGCCCGAATTTTAATTCGCAGTAAAGTGCCCTTTGACACAGAATACACCAGGAATCAGTCCAGCCCTCCAATCTCAAGGAGACATTCCTTGTCCCGTCTCCCCACCTGGGCTCCCGAGGAGTCCGGCCTGGAGCAGCCGCTCAGCCGCAGGGGGTGGAGCGGGTCAGAGATGGACCTCAGGGCGTCCCTGTCAGAAAGCGCCCAGAAGCGGGCGGGTCTGGTGCAGCAGCTGCGGGATGCTCAGGGGAAACTGGAGGGGCAATCGGAGGAGCTGAGGAAGCGAGACAAGGAAGTGGAGCTAAGTCGAGCCAAGACAGAACTTCTGGCCCTCAAACAGAAAGTAAGGATGACAGGGAGGCAGGGTGCCAACCCTACACACGGGCAGTGCCATGAGGGAAGTGCCAACCCTACACACGAGCAGTGTCCTGGGAGAGGTGCTAACCCTGCACATGGGCAGTGTCCTGGGAGAGGGGCCAACCCTACACACGGGCAGTGCCATGAGGGAGGTGCCAACCCTACACATGAGCAGTGTCCTGGGAGAGGTGCCAACCCTACACATGGACAGTGTCCAGGGAGAGGGGCCAACCCTACACAAGGGCAGTGCCAGGAGAGAGGTGCCAACCCTACACATGGGCAGTGCCATGAGTGAGGTGCCAACCCTACACATGAGCAGTGTCCTGGGAGAGGTGCTAACTCTGCACATGGGCAGTGTCCTAGGAGAGGTGCTAACCTTGCTCACGGGCAGTGTCCTGGGAGAGGGGCCAACCCTACACACGGGCAGTGTCCTGGGAGAGGGGCCAACCCTACACACGGGCAGTGTCCAGGGAGAGGTGCTAACCCTGCACATGGGCAGTGTCCAGGGAGAGGGGCCAACCCTACACATGGACAGTGTCCTGGGAGAGGTGCTAACCCTGCACATGGGCAGTGTCCTGGGAGAGGGGCCAACCCTACACATGGGCAGTGTCCAGGGACAGGGGCCAACCCTACACATGGACAGTGTCCAGGGAGAGGGGCCAACCCTACACATGGACAGTGTTCAGGGAGAGGGGCCAACCCTACACATGGACAGTGTCCAGGGAGAGGTGCCAACCCTACACATGGGCAGTGTCCAGGGAGAGGTGCCAACCCTACACATGGGCAGTGTCCAGGGAGAGGGGCCAACCCTACACAAAGGCAGTGCCCTGGGAGAGGTGCCAACCCTATACATGGGCATTGCCCTTGGAGAGGTGCCAATCCTATACATGGGCAGTGCCATGGGAGAAGGGCCAACCCTACACACGGCAGTCCCCTGGGAGAAGGGCCAACCTACACACGGGCAGTGCCCTGGGAGAAGGGTCAACCCTAGACATGGGCAGTTCCCCGGGAGAGGTGCTAACCCTACACACGGGCAGTGCCCTGGGGAAGGTGGCAGCCCTGTACACAGGCAGTGCCCTGGGGGAGGTGGCAGCCCTGTACACGGGCAGTGCCATAGGGGGAGGTGAGGTGGCAGCTCTACACACAGGTCTCCCCTGGACACTGCACTGACGCTGCATCCGCTTTGTCCCTCAGCAGTTGGAAACCTCTATATCTCAACTGGAGAAGGAAAAAGGGTGGCTGGAGGTGTCTCGATACGAAGATAAAAGGCAACGAGGAGAACTACAGGACAGGTTTGGGGCATCCTCACCACAGATGGATTGTGATGGTCATTTTCAGCATGTTTTGCGGTGTAACTTTTTTTTTATACCGTACTTATAATGAGGGGAAAGAGAAATCAAGATAATGAAGATACTAACCACTAATTATGAAACGGTTACCAAGTTACGGTGAATCCAGTGGTTCATGGTCTTTTTAAACTGCCCCCTCATCCCTTTTGCGCTACATACTTACTGCGTACATATGTACATACGTGTAAAATGTTTGCAGGACCTTGTGAATCGTGCAAAATGTACCATTGGTTTCACCAGAAAAAGGTTCACAGTGTCAGATTTCCCGTTAGGCCCGGGCCTAAGGCGGCAAAATGTTGGGGCTGCAAAAATGTCCCCCGCCATTTGCATTTGCCGTGCTCTCGCCTATCGGACCTAATGTGACTTACCTACCTGTGCCAGCTGCCTCAGTTCTGCTGCCCTGCTTCTCCTTCAAAATCGAACGTTAAATGATGCCGTGGAAGTCCCAAACTGCGTCACGCAGCGTCGCAATGTCAAATGATGTCACGTTACCATGGTAACGTGGTGCACTGCACGTCATGTTGGTGACTCCGCGGCGTCATTTGATGCTGGATTCTGAATGGGAGGCAGGGAAGCAGGGAGGCAGGCGGCAGGCACAGGCGGCAGGCGGCAGGCACAGGCGGCAGGCACAGGCGGCAGGCGGCTGGCACAGGCGGCAGGCACAGGCGGCAGGGGGCAGGCACAGGCGGCAGGCACAGGCGGCAGGCGGCTGGCACAGGCGGCAGGGGGCAGGCACAGGCGGCAGGCACAGGCGGCAGGCACAGGCGGCATGCACAGGCGGCAGGCACAGGCGGCATGCACAGGCGGCAGGCACAGGCGGCAGGCGGCAGGCACAGGCGGCAGGCACAGGCGGCAGGCACAGGCGGCAGGCACAGGCGACAGGCACAGGCGACAGGCACAGGCGAGTGTCTAAGGGCGGCGGATTTGGAAATCTACCGCTGATCAAGACCCTGAAATTGGGCTTTTGGAGGAAAGAGTGAAAGAAAGAGAGAGAGATATCTGTGAACACACCTGTGATGGGAAACCTGGGAAATCTCCCTCACACACACTCACTCTCTCCCCTTCTCTCTATTCCCCCCTCTCTCCTTATCACACTTTCTCTCCATCTTGCACTCTCTCTCCCTCACACACGCTCTCTCCCCTCTTCTCTCTATTCCCCCTCTCTCTCCTTATCACACTTTCTCTCCATCTTGCACTCTCTCTCCCTTCCTCTCTCTCCCTCACACACACTCTCTCTCCCCTTCTCTCTATTTCCCCCCTCTCTCTCCTTATCACACTTTCTCTCCATCTCGCACTCTCTCTCCTTTCCTCTCTCTCCCTCACACACTCTCTCTCTCCCCTTCTCTCTCTATTTCCCCCCTCTCCTTATCACACTCTCTCTCCATCTCACACTCACTCCCTTCCTCTCTCTCCCTCACACACTCTCTCTCCCCCTTCTCTCTTCCACCTCTCTCCTTATCACATTCTCTCTTCCTTCCTCTCTCTCCCTCACACACTCTCTCTCTCCCCTTCTCTCTATTTCCCCCTCTCTCTATCACACTCTCTCTCTCCCCTTCTCTCTATTTCCCTCTCTCTATCACACTCTCTCTCCCTTCCCCTCTCTCCCTCATGCACTCTCTTCCCCTCATGCACTCTCTTCCCCTCCCTTTTTTTTCCTCCCATGCTCTCACCCCTCTCTCTATCTCCCCCTCTTTCTCTCCCTCACACACTCTCTCTCCGTCTCTTTCTCTCTCTCTCCATCTCACACTCTCTCTCTCCCCCCTTTTCTCTATCTCTCCCCTCTTTCTCTTCCTCACACACTCTATCTCCCTTATGCACTCTCTCTTATGGCCTCTCTCCGTCACACACTCTACATCTCGCACTCTCACTCCCCCTCTCTGTCTCCTGTATCCACTCCCCCTCCTCCTCTCTCTCTCTCCCCTTCTCTCTAGCTCCCCATCTCACTTCCAACAAAAGTCCTATTTCAGGATCTGAATCACTGTGATTAGCCTTGTAAAATTTAGCAAAATATGCCGCAAAACAGCAACTTTTTCAATAAAAACGCCTCCCAAGAATTGCAAGCCCAGTTGGGACAGTGTCACACATCTCTGCTCACTAGAATGAGAATTTGTAGGGGCGCTATCATGTTCACCTCGATATGATGGTGGCTTTGAGTTGTGTAATTTTTCAAAGTCCAGTTTCTCATCCCTTTCTTGTCAGGATTATTAATCTGGAGATAGAAGTGGTGAAGGCAAAATCTAGTTTGGAAAACATGAACCACAGCAACGTACTGACAAACTTGAGCCGGAAGTCTCCCACGGTAAAACGACACAGGGTTTGGACTGGGTTTGCACCTGGATTTACTAAATGGTGCTTAATAAGTGTTAAATATCCATGACAGATGTGGAAGGTCCTGCAAGGGAGAGGCTTTAGGAAGTTTCGCACTGCGCTCTTTGTGTATGACAAAACATCCATATGTTTCATATTGTCATTGAAGTTATACATGACTCGTTCCGATACATTGACGACATAATCCTTTCCCTTGACAGAAGTTGAGTTCCACCACTCTTTCGCGATCTCGACTGCGTGGTTGGTTGGGGTAGTGATTATGTGCCCCCAGTAACACATGCGGGAGTAGAATGGGCATCAATGGATCTCCTTCTGAAAAATGAGCAATTAACCTATCCTGAAAACTATAACATATATTAATGTTAGAAGATATAATGATGATGGTGCCAAAATGTTCTGTACATGGCACATCTGGTTGTATGAGAAAAGTAGGGTGTCTGGAGCATTCTCATGTCATTTATGACCCCCTGGTTTCTTGGTGACACGTCCCGTGACCTTGCAGGACAATAATGAGCTGAGCCGGGACCTGCGGACAGCCCGAGAGAACCTCCTTTATTTCCGGAACCGAGTAAAAGTTCTGGAGGCGGAGAAGAACCAGGCCGTGGAGGAGCTCAGAGCGATGCGAGAGGTAGGGAAATGCATCCACCTGACCGAGAGATCCGAATCTTGTCTGTAACCCCTTCGCTGCCGGATGGACTTGCCGTGTGCCCGACTCCTCTGGCAGAGAAGCGGTTAATCTCATCAGTGCTGAAAGTGGATGGCCAGAGAAACACAAAACAAGGAATTTGACGTTGGACAAGAACCCCGTGGCTTATCCCGTGTCTGCCCATTTTCCTAACCTCAGATCGTGTTTGATTCTTTGGTTTATTTGATATTTAGGATTTAGCCTTGTGTCAACCCCAATCCTTCTTAAATTCTGTTCCTGTATAAACCACCCCTGCTGGGCGGCTGTTCCATGAATTCACCGCCCTTTCCGTGAATAAGTACTTCTTCACGTCTTCCCCTGAGCCTGCCACCCTCCAGCATCAGAGAATGACCTCTTGTCCCAGCTCTTCTCTCTCTCTGCATTATGCTTCTCTCATGCACCTTGCTAAAACCTTTTTAATATTGAAACATTTCCATCATATCCCCCCCCCTCCATTCTTTCCTCCAAGCTGCATAACTTTTAGGATATAGGCCAGGTGGTGGCCAACTCCGGTCTTCAAGGGCCACCAACAGGTCAGGTATTAGGGATATCCCTGCTTCAGCACAGTCGGCTCAATCAGTGGCTCAGTCTGATTGAGCCACCCTTGCTGAAGCAGAGATATCCTGAAAACCTGACCGGTTGGTGACCCTTGAGGACTGGAGTTGGCTACCCCCTGATATAGACCATGTACCATTTTTGAAGCCTTTCTTTGCACAAATGCATAGGGACACATTGATAATATGCAGAGTAATGCATTGCCGATCGTCGAGACGTTTCAGCATCTGCAATTTCAACTGTTCCCCTTGGTAGTGAGTAACTCACTCTTCCAGGGTAGACCGATCACAAGACCAACCCTTCTCCATGGCGTTACCAAGTAGCTCATGTTTAATTCATGGGTACTGTGTTGGCCTAGTGCTAATGACACTGTCTTTGAAGGGTGAGAACCTGGTTTCAGACCCGGGTCCATTTGGCCATGGGAGAGTCACTTTATCTCTGGAGGCCTGTAGACATGGACACGTTCCATATATCTTTACATCATTCAGTGCAGCTCTGTCCCCATGTCCTGCGTATCCAAAATCAGGTCTTCTGCAAGTTGATCTTTTAATTGGAAGGAGAAAAAGTAGATCCAGTTACGGATTTATCCTGGACAACAACAAAATGCAATAGTGACGCTGATATCTATGGAAGTCATCCCTCCTTCTTCTCTCAGGGCCGGCCCACGTGCAGCCCCCTCAACGCGTTTCGCGTTCGCCTCTTGTTCAGGAGAAATGGTGTACGTTTGTGGGCCGCCTCAATTGATGGCGGGGTTGTTACTGGAAATTTACCTTGATACAGTTTCCCAATTGGGTTATTTTGTCGTCTCAAATAGAGAAGTATTTATCTCTGCACTTGAGGGTGGCGTCGGCTTTACCAAACTCTTCGCTTGTGTGTGCTCGCAGGGGAGTCAGCTGGCCTTCAGCCAAACCAACGAGGCGAACCAGAGAGTCACAGACTCTCTACAGGCCCATCACAGCCTGCACGAGGAGCTTGCTGACCTCAGACTGGGATTCAACAACACCAGCCTGGTATGAGCACTGACTCAGCAATACTGAAAGGGTGTTACAAGAGGAGTGATAAGAGGCGGGTATAGAAGCAGTTAGGGGAGGAGTTATAGGGAGCAGTTAGGGGAGGAGTTATATGATTCAGTTAGGAGAGGAGTTATAGGGAGGAGTTATAGGAGCAGTTAGGGGAGGAGTTATAGGAGCAGTTAGGGGAGGAGTTATAGGAGCCGTTAGGGGAGGAGTTATAGAAGCAGTTATAGAAGCAGTTAGGGGAGGAGGTATATGGCGCGATTATAGGAGCGGTTAGGGGAGGCGTTATAGGAGCAGTTAGGGGAAGGGTTATAGGAGCAGTTAGGGGAGTAGTTATAGGAGCAGTTAGGGGAAGGGTTATAGGAGCAGTTAGGGGAGGAGTTATAAGAGCAGTTAGGGGAAGGGTTATAGGAGCAGTTAGGGGAGGAGTTATAAGAGCAGTTAGGGGAGGGGTTTTAGGAGCAATTATAGGAGCAGTTAGGGAAGGAGTTATAGGAGCAGTTAGGGGAGGAGTTATAGGAGCAGTTAGGGGAAGGGTTATAAGAGCAGTTAGGGGATGAGTTATAGGAGCAGTTAGGGGAAGGGTTAGAAGAGCAGTTAGGGGAGGGGTTATAGGAGCAATTATAGGAGCAGTTAGGGAAGGAGTTATAGGAGCAGTTAGGGGAAGGGTTATAAGAGCAGTTAGAGGAGGAGTTATAGGAGCAGTTAGGGGAGGGGTTATAGGAGCAGTTGGAGGAGTTAGGGGAGGAGTTATAGGAGCAGTTAGAAAAGGAGTTATAGGAGCAGTTAGGGGAGGAGTTATAGGAGCAGTTAGGGGAGGGGTTATAGGAGCAATTATAGGAGCAGTTAGAGGAAGAGTTATAGGAGCAGTTAGGGGAGGAGTTAGGGGAGCAGTTAGAAAAGGAGTTATAGGAGCAGTTAGGGGAGGAGTTATAGGAGCAGTTAGGGGAGGGGTTATAGGAGCAATTATAGGAGCAGTTAGGGGAAGAGTTATAGGAGCAGTTAGGGGAGGGGTTATAGGAGCAGTTAGAAAAGGAGTTATAGGAGCAGTTAGGGGAGGAGTTATAGGAGCTGTTAGGGGAGGGGTTATAGGAGCAATTATAGGAGCAGTTAGGGGAAGAGTTATAGGAGCAGTTAGGGGAGGGGTTATAGAAGCAGTTAGGGGAGGAGTTATAGAAGCAGTTAGGGGAGGGGTTATAGGAGCAATTATAGGAGCAGTTAGGGGAGAAGTTATAGGAGCAGTTATAGGAGGAGTTAGGGGAGGAGTTAGGGGAGGAGTTAGGGGAGGAGTTATAGGAGCAGTTAGGGGAGGAGTTATATGGCACGGTTATAGGAGCGGTTAGGGGAGGCGTTATAGAAGCAGTAATAGAAGCTGTTAGGGAGAGGTTATAGCAGTTAGGGGAAGGGTTATAGGAGCAGTTAGGGGAGGAGTTATAGGAGCAGTTAGGGGAGGGGTTATAGGAGCAATTATAGGAGCAGTTAGGGGAGAAGTTATAGGAGCAGTTAGGGCAGGGGTTATAGGAGCAGTTGGAGGAGTTAGGGGAGGAGTTATAGGAGCAGTTAGAAAAGGAGTTATAGGAGCAGTTAGGGGAGGAGTTATAGGAGCAGTTAGGGGAGGGGTTATAGGAGCAGTTAGGGGAGGAGTTAGGGGAGGAGTTATAGAAGCAGTTAGGGGAGGAGTTATAGGAGCAGTTAGGGGAAGAGTTATAGGAGCAGTTTGGGGAGGAGTTATAGGAGCAGTTCGAGGAGGAGTTAGGGGAGGAGTTATAGGAGCAGTTAGGGGAGGAGTTATAGGAGCAGTTAGGGGAGGAGACAGTCAGTGCAATATTATGATAAAATGTATCAACATTTCTACCTGTAATTTGTAAGGCACAAGATTACCAAGCGTCGTACAGGTGGCGCAAATTGACGCAGAGGAAATCATTTGCGCCGAGCTTTGCTCCGTCTTGATACATATCCGCCTTTATTTTGGACTCATAACTTGATGCTTCTGTTGCCTCCGGCAGGAGAAGGAACTTCTGTCCTCGAAGGCGATGAGGTTGGAGGAGAAGGTTTCGGATCTGAGCCTGCGGCTGAAGGCTGCACAGTCAGACCGAGAGAGGTTCTTGCAGGTAAGGATGGTGCCCGAGTGAGGAAGAGGAGGGCGATCTCGGTCTCCCCACTGAACATTTGCTCATTAAATGGGTGCAAATAAATGTCCCACCTTTCAATACATATCAAATAGTCCACAGGTCCGGTTCTTTTCTCAATTTATTCAGAGACAATAGAAAACATCTTTTACAGCATCATTTCATTCAGTTATATCATTCAGGCGCATAGAGTTTAGTTATAGAGGGGAGAATCCTTAGCTTGTTCTTAGGCCGCGCGTATAGTGCCCGCGACGGGCGACGTCGCCCGAAAACAATTGCATTTCCGCTGCTGCGTGCGCTTATAGTAAGCGCGACGGAGACAATGCGACGGAGCGCTGAATTTTGGTAGCTGGCAATATTTGATTTTTCAAGGTCTGTTGTCTCATGTGACTGCCTCTGAACCAATCAAATGCCAGTACGCCCGTGCCGCCGCAAAGCGAAATATAACTTTCACTAGCGGTGACAGGTGACATCACCCGTCGCGTTGTGTCACCTGTCGCGGGCATTATACGCGCGGCCTTAGCTTGGGTGTTAAGTAATTCTGAATTCTATAAATCCAAATGCAATCTTTATACATTTTAGCAATCACCTGTTTTTCTCAGTCAACCCAATCCTCTTAGTCAATCATCAACATTAGAACACTGTTTATTCATTTATTTTGATTTAAAAGAACCTCTTTGTTTGTCACCAAGTAACTACAGTTAACTATGTTCCTAATCTTTTAAGACCTATCTCTATTGTATTGTCTTTTACTACTAACTATCTATTTATTCAGGACATACTTGAAAACGAGAGGTAAATCTCAATGTATTACTTCCTGGTAAAACATTTTTTATAAATAGGAACTACAACTCTGCCTTGTCCTCCTCTCTTGATCTACATGCCCCGCTTTCTCTCTGTCGCCCTCGCCCTTCTAACCCTAGACCCTGGCTAAATTCCCACACGCGCATGCTGCGTTCCTCCACTCGTTCCTCTGAACGCCTCTGGAGGAAATCTCATACTCTCGCAGACTTCCTTCACTACAAATTTATGCTATCCTGTTTCAACTCTGCCCTCTCGCAAGCTAAAGAAGCCTACTTTTCTTCACTAATCAACCTGCACAAGTCTAACCCACGCTGACTGTTCTCTGTCTTTGATACTCTGCTCAAACCACCCTCAGCTGCCTCTCCTTCCTCCATCTCCGCTCAGGACTTTGCTGACTATTTTAAGGAAAAGGTGGAATCCATACGTCAGAACATCCCCTCTGTTTCTTCCTCCCATCCTACACCTCTTCCTAACTCTCCTCCTGCCTTCCTTGACTCTTTTTCCACTGTCTCAGAGGAGGATGTGTCGCTGTTGATCGCTTCTTCTCCCTCTACCACTTGCCCTCTTGACCCCATTCCCTCCCATCTCCTAAAACCTCTTGCTCCTACTTTAATCCCTACGCTCACACACATTTTTAACTCCTCCCTCTGCTCTGGAACCTTTCCCTCCTCCTTCAAAACATGCAACAGTCATACCATTACTCAAAAACAGCAAGCTTGACCCTACCTATCTTTCTAACTATCGACCTGTCTCCCTCCTGCCTTTTGCCTCTAAACTCCTTGAACGTCTTGTATTCTCTCGCTTTGCTCCATTTTCTCAACACCTATTCTCTCCTAGACCCTCTACAATCTGGCTTCCGCACTGCTCACTCCACGGAAACAGCCCTCACTAAAATAACTGACGACCTCCATGCTGCCAAAGACAGAGGTCATTACACTCTGCTCATATTACTCGACCTCTCTGCAGCATTTGACACTGTGGACCACCCTCTTCTCCTTCACATTCTCCATACTCTTGGTATTCGGAACAAAGCTCTATCCTGGATCTCATCCTACCTCTCCCATCGTACTTTCAGTGTCTCTTCTGCTAACACCTCCTCCTCTTTTATTGATCTCTCTGTGGGGGTACCCCAGGGCTCTGTCCTGGGACCTCTTCTCTCTGTACACACTCTCTCTAGGTGACCTAATAACATCTTTTGGGTTTAATTATCACCTCTATGCTGACGACACACAAATATACTTTTCAACACCCGACCTTACACCTGCTGTACAAACCAAAGCTTCTGAATGTCTCTCTGCTATATCATCCTGGATGGCCCTCCGCCACCTTAAACTCAACATGGCTAAAACAGAGCTCCTCATACTTCCTCCCAAACCTGGCCCTACTACCTCCTTCCACATTACTGTTGGAACTACGATCATTCAGCCAGTAGCCCAAGCACACTGCCTAGGGGTCACACTCGACTCCTCTCTCACATTCGCCCCTCACATTCAAAACATTTCTAAAACCTGTTGCTTTTTCCTCCGCAATATAACAAAGATACGCCCCTTTCCTCTGTTGCTCGACTGCTAAAACTCTGACTCAGGCCCTCATTCTCTCCCGTCTTGATTAATGTAACCTCCTGCTGTCCGGCCTTCCTGCCTCTCACCTGTCTCCCCTACAATCTATCCTAAACGCTGCTGCCAGAATCACTCTACTCTTTCCTAGATCTGTCTCAGCGTCTCCCTGCTGAAATCACTGTCCTGGCTTCCGATCAAATCCCGCATCTCACACTCCATTCTTTTCCTCACTTTTAAAGCTTTACATTCTTCTGCCCCTCCTTACATCTCAGCCCTAATTTCTCGCTATGCACCATCCCGACTCTTGCGTTCTTCTCAAGGATGTCTTCTTTCTACCCCCTTTGTATCTAAAGCCCTCTCCCGCCTTAAACCTTTCTCACTGACTGCCCCACACCTCTGGAATGCCCTTCCCCTCAGTACCCGACTATCACCCTCTCTATCCACCTTTAAGGCCCACCTTAAGACACACTTGCTTAAAGAAGCATATGAATAGCACTGTAGATATTCTGAACACGATACATAAAGCTTGGGCCCCTGCAGATGCACTTACCAGAACTCCCTCCTACTGTCTCTGTACGTTCTCCCTACCTACCAATTAGACTGTAAGTTCCTCGGGGCAGGGACTCCTCTTCCTTAATGTTATGTTTGTCTAAAGCACTTATTCCCATGATCTGTTATTTACATTATCTGTTATTTATTTGATTACCACATGTATTACTGCTGTGAAGCGCTAGGTACACTAATGGCGCTATATAAATAAAGACAAAATACAATAAATAATTGTAACTAACCTTTTATTCCAAACTCAAGACCATATACTGTACTATTCAACTCAGCAGACATTAAACATACCAAGTTTCTAAATCACATAAAACAGTTCTGCATCTGCCTGTCTCCAGACTCTAATAGCAGAGGCAGCTTATCATTTTCCAATATCATTTCTAACTTAATACTAAATGACTTATTTTAGCTAGTTACATGCTGAATATATCTGTATATAGAGAATATAGCATAATTAATATTTAGGCTTGAAACCGTCCTATCTTCACCCACCGTGAGGCACGGGGACCTGTCCAAGGTCAGCAGGAGAACCTTACCAGCAGGTTACTCCTTCAGCCCGAGCACACAGTGTCCCTCACACGCTCCCTCCTCTGCAGGAGAACCTTACCAGCAGGTTACTCCTTCAGCCCGAGCACACAGTGTCCCTCACACGCTCCCTCCTCTGTAGGAGAACCTTACCGGCAGGTTACTCCTTCAGCCCGAGCACACAGTGTCCCTCACGCGCTCCCTCCTCCGCAGGAGAACCTTACCGGCAGGTTACTCCTTCAGCCCGAGCACACAGTGTCCCTCACGCGCTCCCTCCTCCGCAGGAGAACCTTACCGGCAGGTTACTCCTTCAGCCCGAGCACACAGTGTCCCTCACGCGCTCCCTCCTCCGCAGGAGAACCTTACCGGCAAGTTACTCCTTCAGCCCGAGCACACAGTGTCCCTCACGCGCTCCCTCCTCCGCAGGAGAACCTTACCGGCAAGTTACTCCTTCAGCCCGAGCACACAGTGTCCCTCACGCGCTCCCTCCCCTGCAGGAGAACCTTACCGGCAGGTTACTCCTTCAGCCCGAGCACACAGTGTCCCTCACACGCTCCCTCCCCTGCAGGAGAACCTTACCGGCAGGTTACTCCTTCAGCCCGAGCACACAGTGTCCCTCACACGCTCCCTCCCCTGCAGGAGAACCTTACCGGCAGGTTACTCCTTCAGCCCGAGCACACAGTGTCCCTCACGCGCTCCCTCCTCCGCAGGAGAACCTTACCGGCAGGTTACTCCTTCAGCCCGAGCACACCGTGTCCCTCACGCGCTCCCTCCTCCGCAGGAGAACCTTACCGGCAGGTTACTCCTTCAGCCCGAGCACACAGTGTCCCTCACGCGCTCCCTCCTCCGCAGGAGAACCTTACCGGCAGGTTACTCCTTCAGCCCGAGCACACAGTGTCCCTCACGCGCTCCCTCCTCCGCAGGAGAACCTTACCGGCAGGTTACTCCTTCAGCCCGAGCACACAGTGTCCCTCACGCGCTCCCTCCTCCGCAGGAGAACCTTACCGGCAGGTTACTCCTTCAGCCCGAGCACACAGTGTCCCTCACGCGCTCCCTCCTCCGCAGGAGAACCTTACCGGCAGGTTACTCCTTCAGCCCGAGCACACAGTGTCCCTCACGCGCTCCCTCCTCCGCAGGAGAACCTTACCGGCAGGTTACTCCTTCAGCCCGAGCACACAGTGTCCCTCACGCGCTCCCTCCTCCGCAGGAGAACCTTACCGGCAGGTTACTCCTTCAGCCCGAGCACACAGTGTCCCTCACGCGCTCCCTCCTCTGCAGGAGAACCTTACCGGCAGGTTACTCCTTCAGCCCGAGCACACAGTGTCCCTCACGCGCTCCCTCCTCCGCAGGAGAACCTTACCGGCAGGTTACTCCTTCAGCCCGAGCACACAGTGTCCCTCACGCGCTCCCTCCTCTGCAGGAGAACCTTACCGGCAGGTTACTCCTTCAGCCCGAGCACACAGTGTCCCTCACGCGCTCCCTCCTCTGCAGGAGAACCTTACCGGCAGGTTACTCCTTCAGCCCGAGCACACAGTGTCCCTCACGCGCTCCCTCCTCTGCAGGAGAACCTTACCGGCAGGTTACTCCTTCAGCCCGAGCACACAGTGTCCCTCACGCGCTCCCTCCTCTGCAGGAGAACCTTACCGGCAGGTTACTCCTTCAGCCCGAGCACACAGTGTCCCTCACACGCTCCCTCCTCTGCAGGAGAACCTTACCGGCAGGTTACTCCTTCAGCCCGAGCACACAGTGTCCCTCACACGCTCCCTCCTCTGCAGGAGAACCTTACCGGCAGGTTACTCCTTCAGCCCGAGCACACAGTGTCCCTCACACGCTCCCTCCTCTGCAGGAGAACCTTACCGGCAGGTTACTCCTTCAGCCCGAGCACACAGTGTCCCTCACACGCTCCCTCCTCTGCAGGAGAACCTTACCGGCAGGTTACTCCTTCAGCCCGAGCACACAGTGTCCCTCACGCGCTCCCTCCTCTGCAGGAGAACCTTACCGGCAGGTTACTCCTTCAGCCCGAGCACACAGTGTCCCTCACACGCTCCCTCCTCTGCAGGAGAACCTTACCAGCAGGTTACTCCTTCAGCCCGAGCACACAGTGTCCCTCACACGCTCCCTCCTCTGCAGGAGAAGCTGGATCTCCACCGGCGCACGCAGGAGCTTTCCCTGGAGCTGGAGCGGGCGCAGAGGGGTCGGGAGGGTTTCAACCATCAGGTCAGCGACCTCCACATCGAGATGGTGGGGGCCAAAGCCCAGGCCAACCGCCAGGACCAGGAGAAGGTGCAGATGAAAGAGGAGCTGGTGATGCTGAAGCAGGTAAGAGTGCATGAGCGGCCACGCAGTCATCATGCTGCAAAGGATTCTGGGCGCGACTTTCTGAGGATTGGCGGTCACTAGCAAGCCAGGGAAGGTCGCAACCCATAATTCTTTGCAGTCGGGACCTCGGCGGTCCGGACTTTAGGCTCCACCACCTCGCGGCTCCTCTCACCGGTAAGGTTTCGGAGTGGGAGAGGGAGACTTGTCCAGTGGTTGGGAAATACTAGTTGGGCTTAGCTCAGCACCCAACCACTAGTCCTGGCCACGCCACTGTGGATCAGAACCACCCCAGGCGGGCCACTGCCAGCCCTGCACCTGTTGCAGTATGGGCGCCAATTGTTGGCATAGAAACGTGGCCTGTCCAGACAGAAAACCACAGCTAGCATGGGCCCCATCGTCCGCCAGGTAGTCTGTTTTCCTCTCTCGTTTTTTCCCGGTTCACTAATATTGTATTCATAAAATCATTAGCCCGGAACCTAAATTAATATGGCGACTTATCCCCTCTCACTTAGTGCCATTAGCAGACCTCACATAACCTTATTTAAGAAGATAAGAAAGTTTTTTCTGATAAGAGCCTTTGTAGACCGCATGGAACGCAGCTCTGTGCTGCCTGGGGAAGAAAGTGAGACTAAACAGCAGGAGTTGCCGTATGGACACTCTGGCTTTGAGCCTTTTTAAAAAAGGAGCAGCCCCCCCTACTCTTTTTGGGGGGGGTTGTACCCTACATTTTTTTATACAGCCGGAGGGTCAGAATAAGCTCAGCCCCACTCGTTGTATTTCCAGGGACCACCCCGGGTTCCAGAGACACCTACAGGTGAAGTTACCAGGTTGAAATTTCCCTATAGGGGAAAGAAAATGGCTGCCAGACCTCTGACAATAGCAAGCCACAACATCATCGGTCGTGGTTTCCTATTGGACGGCCACTTAAAGCTCCTTTAAGAACCAGAAATTCACACACCGGTAACTTCACCAGTAAATATCTCTGTTACCGGGGGTCTCCAGAGCTGGGAAAAGGCGCGGGTCAGCTCTGGGGGGGACTCTCCGGCTCCAACCCTGTAAAATAATGGGGGTTAGCTAGGGGGGATTGCTCCTAAATAGATGTAACGGGTATCACCTGGCGCCGGCGTGTAAAATAGGTCTTATATTAGGGGACGTGTACCTAGTACAGTGTTACGTGGGACTGCACCATTAGCCCCGTGGCTGTGCTTTGTAGTTGGTTTCTGGCAGCGAAGGAGTGATGTATGTATAGCTTTGTTTATATAGATCTCAGAGTGTACTCAGCGCTTTACAGAGACAATACAGTACAGGGGATTATAATACAATAAGCTCTGCAAAGTCAGACAATAGGAAAGGAAATCCCTGCCCCGGAGAGCTTACAATCTAATTAGTATGTTGGGAGACTTACAGAGACTGCAGGTGAGGGAATTAGTGCAGTAAATGGCAGTGCCTGGCCTTGATGGTGGGTAGGAGTGACTGTGGGTGTGGGACAGTAACCATGTGCGCAGCTATTATGATACTTCATCTAAGAGGTGAGTTTGAAGGTTTGACTTAAAGGGGGGGAGAGACGGTGCTCGGCGTATACTGGGTGTGAGGGAGTCCCACAGGTAAGGGGCAGTGAGGGGAAAGATTTACGGTGAGAGAGAGCAGTAGAGCTGAAAGGGGTGGAAAGGAGACCATTCTGGGCAGAGCGTGGAAGAACGTTCTGGGCAGAGCTTGGGAGATGGTCGTGGGCAGAGCGTGGGAGATGGTCGTGGGCAGAGCGTGGGAGATGGTCGTGGGCAGAGCGTGGGAGATGGTCGTGGGCAGAGCGTGGGAGATGGTCGTAGGCAGAGTGTGGGAGATGGTCGTGGGCAGAGCGTGGGAGATGGTCGTGGGCAGAGCGTGGGAGATGGTCGTGGGCAGAGCGTGGGAGATGGTCGTGGGCAGAGCGTGGGAGACGGTTCTGGGCAGAGCGTGGGAGACGGTTCTGGGCAGAGCGTGGCAGACGGTTCTGGGCAGAGCGTGGGAGATGGTCGTGAGCAGAGCGTGGGAGATGGTCGTGGGCAGAGCGTGGGAGAACGTTCTAGGCAGAGCGTGGGAGAACGTTCTGGGCAGAGCGTGGGAGATGGTCGTGGGCAGAGCGTGGGAGGTGGTCGTGGGCAGAGCGTGGGAGAACGTTCTGGGCAGAGCGTGGGAGAACGTTCTGGGCAGAGCGTGGGAGATGGTCGTGGGCAGAGCGTGGGAGATGGTCGTGGGCAGAGCGTGGGAGATGGTCATGGGCAGAGCGTGGGAGATGGTCGTGGGCAGAGCGTGGGAGACGGTTCTGGGCAGAGCCCTGGAGACAGTTATACAGTAGTTCTCTGCAGGTTTACCACAGGGGCATGGCAGTGGGTAACGGGGAGTAATGGGGAGTAACGGTGAGTAACGGTGAGTAATGGTGAGTAACGGTCGTACCTTCCGGCCCAGTGAATGAGAAGCTGACTGTGGAGCTGGGACAGACACAAGAGCAGGGCGGTGAGTAACGGTCCTACCTTCCGGCCAGGTGAATGAGAAGCTGACCGCGGAGCTGGGACAGACACAGGAGCAGCGGCAGAACGCCCTGGAGCAGCTTCACCAGCTGCAGGCAGAGCAGAAAATCTCCGGTAATCGCATGGTGGCGCTGGAGGCGGAGCGTGCTCAGCTCCTGGGGGAGAAAGAGCTGCTGATGTCAGCGGTGCAGGAGGACGAGAGGAGCCAGTGCGAGCAGATGCTCAGGTGAGGGGACAGTGGCATTTACTCAAACCTCACCTTGTGCTCCGGCAAGTTGTTAGACTCTCTATGCCCAAATCTCGCGACCTTTCCTCTCCACGTTTCCGTGACGTCAGGAGGTGGTGGGGGATTCCATCAGCTGTTGAATGTCCCATGGCGGAATAGCGCTATACTTTCAGTACACTGCGGTAGTAGCACTTGCAAATGCTCGATATACGCGCTAGTCATAGGGTTATACCTGAATCATTAACCCTACGCGTTTCGTTTCTCTTGGAAACTTCATTCGGTATAACCCTATGACCAGCACGTATATTGAGCATTTGCCAGTGCTACTACCGCAGTGTGCTGAAAGTATAGCGCTATTCAGCCGGAACACATCAGAGGAGAAAGAAACACGCTGTATCTCTGCGTCTGCCAGCCTAATTTGTACATTGGTACTCCTGTATTTCCTGTAATATCTATTTCTGCGTCGTTTGTCTATATTGTTCCATATATACTGCACATATAAAAACGTGTGTGTGTGTGTATATATAACATAACGGAGGCATCACAATATATATATATATATATATATATATATATATATATATATATATATATATATATATATATATTGTGATGCCTCCGTTATGTTGCGGGGTCTTGTGTCCCATATTCAAGGCAGGAAACTCTATATTTCGTTATACCAACCCTTTAAGGAAACAAATCATAAAATAAAGACCTACTCCTATCAGGAGACTGACTCATATCATAAGTGTGTGTGAGATATATATATATAGAAAGAATATACGTTACCATCCGAGGACTGATAAAGTAGAGACAGCACACAGTAGGAAGATGACAAAAGATTATATTGGCTTAAACAGCATCAGAGGTAACCGCCGTTTCGACCCCACAGAGAGGTCTTTTTCAAGGGGATGTGTATATGAAAAAGACCTCTCTGTGGGCTCGAAACGTCGGTTATCTGTGATGCTGTTTAAGCCAATATAACCTTTTGTCATCTTCCTACTGTGTGCTGTCTCTACTTTATCAGTCCTCGGATGGTAACGTATATTCTTTCTATTTATTTTTAAGGGACAAGCACCAGGCCTTATTATTATCTTTACTAGGAGTGCTGATTCTTGCCTTTTAATATGTGTGTGTGTGTGTGTGTGTGTGTGTGTGTGTGTGTGTGTGTGTGTGTGTGTGTGTGTGTGTGTGTGTGTGTGTGTCTTTAGGTTTCTGGGACCACATGTGTAAACCTTTTTAGAGCTATTATACAAGAAAAAATATATATATTTATAATATATATCATATCAAATATAAGATATAACACTAAGTGATGCCTCAAACGAGAGTAACGAGAGCCCATGTGCAGAAGAGCTGACAGTCTAAGGGTTTTCGCAATGTTTGCGCCTCTCAGGGCCTCCCAGGTGCAGGAGGAGACGGACGCCCTGCGCGCCCGCTGTCGCACCCTGGAGGGTGCCCTAGAGCAGGCGCACGAGCAGCTGGGCTCCCAGATCCAGGAGCAGCAGCAGGTCACCCTGTACTGGAAGGAGCGGTGGCAGCAGGCAGCTGTGACCTTGAAGAGCATGGAGGAGCAGCTGGAGCAGGCGAGCTCTCAATGTCAGGAGGCAGCTGCCAAGGTACGGGACCTCTTCCGTGTAACGCTCTGCATGTTATTACTCTCCAGCACCGAACCGCTTACACTTTTCAACCGTACCTTTTCGTTAACCCTTTGAATGACCCTTGATGTACCCACCCATCATGCTGTCTGGTGGCACTACAGGGATTCCGTGGCGTAGTCCACGTTCTGCGCTCTCTTGCCCATTTCCTGTTTCTTCACCATGCTGTTCAGCGGGGTGTCTGTTTCTTCCCTGCCCACTGATTCCTTTATAAATGGCGTATTTTAATTCCTAAAAAATGAGCTCCCCATGCCTACTTGAATCCGAATGCTAAGAACCTCAAAATTGGTAAACCTCAATTAACGTTCTCAAGAGCTATCTGTGAGCAGGTTGCTGGCTCTGCACTTTATACCAGGCTGTGCTGACAAGGCGGTGTAATGCGGCAGGTATAAGCTTAGAGGGCTCCACGTTACAATGGGCAAGAAGCCAAAAGTGACACTGAGTGCTCATTTGCATGTCATTAACCAGAGTCCCTGGCTGCAGCGGCAGCACTGTATGCGAAGAGATAATGGGGAAGGGCAGGGTTGTCTCCCTGGGGGTAACGCAGCGGCCGTTTGCTCTCCCCTCGCAGAACGCCGACCTCCTTCAGGACTGTGAGCTGCTGCAAGTAGAGGCAGAGGAGATGTCGGAGCTCAGAGCGGCCGCCAGCAGGTGGGTGAGGACCGTGGCAACGTGGCACTGTGGTGTCCTCCTGCTACCTTTCCGACTCTGCCTCGCCACGCTCTCCAGTGGTATTACCATTAGTTAAAGTGACATAAATCGGGTGGGGGGTGAACTTTAACCCCTATGCTGCTAGAGGGGTCCAGCCATCCAGTGCAGCGAGGGGTTAACACACATATGGCCAAGAAGGGGCCATTATAACAAATTTTCGGTCTTAGCGTCATGGAATCTGCTACTCCAAGGGCGCCATGTCCTAATCTAATGGGTTTGGGTGGGGGAACCGTGTCCTAATCTAATGGGTTTGAGTGGGGGCGCCGTGTCCTAATCTAATGGGTTTGGGTGGGGGAACCGTGTCCTAATCTAATGGGTTTGGGTGGGGGAACTGTGTCCTAATCTAATGGGTTTGGGTGGGGGAACCGTGTCCTAATCTAATAGGTTTGGGTGGGGGAACCGTGTCCTAATCTAATGGGCTTGGGTGGGGGAACATGTTCAGGAAGAAGAACAGGGGGCGAGTGATCACTAAATGGGGGGGGGGGCGTGGTCTCTCCGCACGCAAAGGGTTAAGCACGCCCCCCCCCCCCCCCCCAGCTTCTCACTGCATCTCTCTCTCTCCAGTCTGAAAGAAGAAAACGAGCAGTTGCGGAAGCAGGTGACGGAGGGGGAGCAGGCGGCTCGTCTGTGGCAGCTTCAGCGGGACATCGGGTCCCATGTGGTACGTCCACAGGGAGAGAGCAGGGGGAGTTTAGGGGTGCTGAGTATTAAATGGGCAGACCCCCTTCCTCCCCCAGTATTACTTATTATGCGAGTCACCGCCATGCGACGCCCTTTAAATCAGATTAACCTGACCTAAATTTAGCACAGGTTGAACTCCCTTTCTCCACCAGGCAGCACAGAGCTGTTTTCCACACTGACTACAAATGGCATTACCCCCCACAAATGTGTAATCTTCATCTTCTCAGAGAAGTTCTGTGAGGTTTATCAATGTCACTAGGTGAGAGGGGATTAGCAGCCGTATTGATGAAGGTTTTGGGCTAATTTTTTGAGGAATAAAATACGCCGCAGATTTGATATACAGTATCTTATTATAATCCGTGCATCATGTAACTCCTTATCAGTCCTACCCATATTGGAAGCCGGGGGTAGATATCGAAGTGCTGTTTGTGTCTCTCTTGCCCTCAAACTGCCCTATTGCACACACCCAGTAGAGTGATGTGATGGAGGTGTTGGGGTAAATTCTGTCAGTGAACCTTATTACCACGTACCAAATGGTTTCTCATTGGAATCTCACCTTTATTTGACGTCAGTTGACTAATGCCTACCATCCTCCGAACTCAAATCCACCCCCTGTGATGACATTACCTGGTGGTCACTGTCACAGGAGACCAGGACTAACACACCAGGGATCAATTCACCAGACAGAAACACAGAGTTTATCAAATTAATTTATTGGAGAAAAGTATATCCACAACTACGTACAGTAAATCAACACACACACACACTTACAACTGGGAAACTGGGGTACCCTATACACCTAGGTGCAGGGAACGCCCTAAAGAGATTTTCCCTGTTCTGTTTTCCTGCAATGTCCACTGCAGCTTGTCCCAGTTGCCTCTCAGCTTCTTCCCAAGCTGCTTCTACAAAACAAAATCTGCTTCACAACTAAAACTGTTCCGGCGATGTTACAATGAATGAAGCAAGCAAAAGGTATACTTAAAAACAGTGTCTCTTGGAATGTTATCTGTGCTTGTCCTTCCCCCGGTTGGATGTGTTTTATGGCTAGAGGTGTCAAAAGGTTCCTGAAAGCAAGTGATGTAAGAGTGTGTGTGTGTATCTGTGTGAATATAAGTGAATGGAGAGCCCACAGTATATACAGTGCTTTACAAAAGGTGTGTGTGGAGTGGGAGTGGATATAAATGGTGTGGGTAGGTGTGGAAATGTGAGAGATTGTAGCACAACGAAAAGTGTGTGTGGATACTATGTGGTCCCTATTGGTGTATAGGGATGGAAAAACAAGGAGTATTAGTATGTGTAAGAGACAGCTGTGTGTGCATACATATAGGACAGTGTGTACAGACATGGCCTTTAGCGCTCATGGGAAGAGAGTTCACTTGTGTCAGTAATGACTTATAAAATTTCGATCTCTGTTTAGGCCAATGCTAAGTGTCCCGAACAGTTGCATAAATTTGTATTCATGCAACCGTCTCTCTTTTTCGGGGTTTTAAGATTACCTTTGAGTATGGCAACCCTCAGATCGTTCATCTTATGGCCAGAGTCAGAGAAATGTTCGCCGACAGGACTGTCTCTTGTTCCGCGTGTGATGCTGTGGGCGATGCAAGTTCATTCTCTTGTTTAGCCCCTGCCCTGTCTCACCTATGTAGTAGCAGCCCCCTGGGCATTTCATGCACATGATGAGGTACACGACATTGCTGGAGGAACAGGTGAATCTTCCTCTGATTTTGTATTCACGATTCCTGTGTGGTATTTGTATTGTGTCCGCTGTGTAGAGCATTGCGCAGGTTTTGCATCTTGGGTCCTGGCATAGTTTCATCCCGCATTCAGTTGTACTGCTGAATACTTTACTCCTCACCATAATATTCTTGAGATTATGGGGTTGTCTGTATGATAATAAGGGTGCTTCAGGGAAGACCTGTTGCAGTCTTGTATCTTCCTGGAGGATGGGTTGTAGTTCCCTGGCGATCTTGCGTAGGGCTCCTAGGTGTGGGTTATATGTGACCACCAAAGGTACCCTGTCGCTTGTCTCCTTCTGTTTGTATTCAAGGAGATCACTTCTTGGTATTCTGGTGGCTTTGTGAATTTGCTGGTCTACAATTCTGTGGTTATATCCACGGTTTATAAAATCTGATCTCAAGGCTTTAATCCGCTGGTCTCTGTCTGCTGTGTCGGAGCATATCTGGTTGTATCGTATGGCTTGACTGTAGATGGTTGCATGTTTGGTGTGTGTCGGGTGGAAGCTGTTGTCCCTCAAATAGCTGGCTCTGTCTGTAGGTTTGCGGTATACAGAAGTCTGTATTTGATTGTTCTTTATAGTAATGGTGGTGTCTAGGAAATGTACTTCATCCGGGGAATGGGTGAGTTTGAGGTTGATGGTCGGGTGGAACGTATTGAAGTGGTCATAGAACTGTAGGAGGTCCTGTTCGCCAGAGGTCCAAATCAGGAGGATGTCATCGATGTAGCGAAGGTATGTAAGGGGTTTCAAGTGGCAGGTGGAAAGAAAGTCATTTTCAAGTTTTGCGCTGAACAGATTGGCATACTGTGGCGCCATCCGAGTACCCATAGCGGTCCCGGTTGTCTGGAGGTATGTGTCATTTCCAAATGTGAAGTAGTTATGGGTCAGAATAAATTCAATGCATTTAGTCACTGTCTCTGTGAGTGGCTCCTGCGGTCCCAGAAAGTATCTGCAGGCTGAAATCCCATCCTCGTGGGGGATGTTTGTATAAAGTGACTCTACATCCATAGTTGCTAGTAGTGTTCCTGTTGGGAGGGGGCCAAGGGCCAATGGCCACTCCCCACACATACCTTTTGTAAAGCACTGTATATACTGTGGGCTCTCCATTCACTTATATTCACACTGATACACACACACACTCTTACATCACTTGCTTTCAGGAACCTTTTGACACCTCTAGCCATAAAACACATCCAACCGGGGGAAGGACAAGCTCAGATGACATTCCAAGAGACACTGTTTTTAAGTATACCTTTTGCTTGCTTCATTCATTGTAACACCGCTGGAAGAAGAGATCAGTGTATCTCGAAAGCTCGCACAAATAAAAGCGTTTCGTTAGCCACAGAACGGAATCATCTATTTATTTTTTGATTATTGAAGCTCGGCTAACACGGTACTGATACCTCTACATGAAAATATGGAAGATACCACATTGTACCGCACTCAAATGAAGCTAAAGGATTTACTGAAAAAACAGGCACAACTAGACAGCGATATCATCTTCCTCAGCAAATGCAAGAAGGAGCATCTGATCCCGAAAGGATTCGTCCTCAAAAACCCACTTGCCAACACATACAACACAAAATTCTCCCAACAACTGTGCACCAGGATCTCAGAAAGATTAAGGAACTATCTGATCAGCATCTGTTACAGCAACAGGAGAAAGACTAAAGAGATGATAGACTGCATTCTGGAGACAGGAGAAATACACACAGACACATGGAGAGGACTCCAAACATTCCATGAAAAACTCCTGAAGGGTCTAATTAGCAATAAGGAAAAGAAACTGCACAGACTGAGGCTATGAATGAGACACACTGCAGCAGCCAGCACAACAACTAATAATACACATGTAACGGGTATTCCCCCACCCAATCGCAAATATGGTGTAGGTGCAAGGAACATATATTGTTACTCAGGTGTGGTGCATAACCTGTTGGCTCACAGGAGGGCTGAGCTTCCGCCACGGGGAACCAGGGGCAATTATACTAGGGTACTCACTTACAATGATGCAGCGCCTCCACCTGCGATGGCTCCCACCAGAGGGGGAGTAGTTCCTCGCAGGACAATCAATAATCACATAGACAGCATGTATATTAACTAATGACTTTACTAACATGCATAACAACTCATCACACTCATAATGACATGTGTCCCTCTCACGAGGAGACACTAACCGCGACGTTTCGCAGGACGATTCCCCCAACACTAGGTGATCCCACCCAGTGTCCCAAGAACCCCACCCAATGTCCCGTACTCCTACAGAGATAGTCAATGGGTGACTGCGCAGTCACTATTTAAGCTAAGGGCCCGTTGGTGCACTTGTGTATCAGATAGTACCTGCCGAGCACTCCCGCGCTCGGATCTCCAACGGGCTTCACAAAGGATCAGTCGTATGATGGTTCCGTCTGATTCTACACCGGACTCCTTGCACGCGAACCGCAAGGGGTGGTCCGAACCTGGTGAACAGTCTCTGCAGACCCCAACGAGGGTCCGAACCTCTTAGCAGGAACCGCAGCGTCTGCTGTGTCCCTTTCTAATCTAAGTGGCACTAACGTGACAGGAATCCTATCCTAGGGCCTGTCCCTGTAGTGCAGCAACCTGTAGTGGCTTGGGGAACTCCTATGGGCCTGCAGGGGTAATGACCTATCCCACCCCCTAACTACCCAAGTCCCTCGCCTCACTATTGTCTAACTAGTCCCAGCGCCTACAGCAGCAAGCTGTAGCTCACTGGAGGCTGCAGCCAACGTGCTGCGCAACAAGGTGCCTGTCTGTCAGACCTCACAGCACTAACAGCCGTGACTCTGACAAGGCAGCACTCTACACTAAGGGCAGCGTCCCTATCTTGGGCCTCCCTAAGCATTTACTCACTAAACTAGTGGGGAGTTGGGCCTACCTGGGGTGTAGGTACCTATATGGGGCAGGAGCTACACTCGCTCCCCGCACCCTTCCTTCCCTCACAGCTCCCTGACTCCAACTCACTTAACTGATCACTATCAGCGTATGCAGCAACACCCTGCAACTTAACACTAAGTCTGCTGCTGCCTTTCTTTCCTTCTATTCCCCAGCTCCCACTAATGCAAGTGACAGGGTCCCTAACCTGAGGGCTGTCCCTGGCAACACTCACTTTACTGGGGAGCTGAGCTATCTCGGGCCCTGGGGGTGCTGGCCTAGTACAGGGAGTCCCTGACTCCTGTACCCTACCTCCTTCCCTGGGCTGCTCCGGTCTCTGACTGACTAACGTGGGCTCAGCGCGCGAAATGTATCTCTTTGCCTGCCTGGCCTTCCTAAGCCCTATTGGCTCCCTGGTGTCACATGGGGCATACAGAGGCTCATGGGGCCTGTAGTCCCTCTCTAGGGCCCTCCCTAATAGGCTCTGGCTTCGCGGGCTTTTCTGCCTCTTCCCTGCGCATGCGCGAACTATAGGGGGCTGCCTTGACTCCCTCGCGCTACCTCTCGCCAGCCGCCGGGCCCGTAGCAACGCGATCGCGGCCCTAGCGACGGCCCGATCGCGTCCCCGGCAACCGGCATGCACTAAGGGGCAACGCGCTACTCCCCGCTCCAGCCCTACACTCGCGCGACCACTACGCCTGCGCGAACTAACGCGCAATGGTGGCGCCCTAACCGCCCGACTCCGAGAGTGCCGGGATTCCCGTGATGCGCGTGCGGCCCTGGCAACCGGCCGCACGCGTCCCCAGCAACCCCCGAGCCGGGACCTGACCGACCTCACCTCCCGTATCGCCCGATGGGGCCGCCATTGGACTCGGCGGCACCCGCGATCTCTGGGGAGGTGAGGGGGGTGCTGATACTGCTGGGAGACCTGGCTACACACTCCCCCTGGTGAAAAATCCAACGTCCTCGCTTGGAGAACGCCATACCCTGACATAAGGTTACACAATAAAAAATTGCATGTCATAATTGGTACACTTAGCAGGTCGACTTTACACCTCAGATTACATGGTACATCCCACACTATACCCGAGACTAGCTGAGACCATATGTGGGGTGCCCCTAACTGATCATATGGGGGTACCTCACTTTTGCGTCCGTGAGCCTCCCGCAGAAAATTCTCTTGAAGAGCACCTTCTGGGGTGCCAGTTACCGGTTCCTCGCTACTTCCTCCCCCTGGTGGAAGGAATAGCACAGTGTCCTTTAACCAGGCCTTTACCCGGCCATCCGCGGCAAGTACGCGGTAGACCAGGAGGCCAGGACCTTTTCCGCGGTCCACTACGTGGTGAATGGAGCGCTCCTTTTTGGACTCTAAGGAGAAAATTTTCACTAACTCCTTCGTTACACAGTCCTGGTCCCTACCGACTGGCAAGGCTTCCACGGGGAAGCTAGAAATGAACAACGTCTCTTTTCTCACAGTCTCTGTTTCACCTGACAGGGGGTAAAGGGTAGCTACCTTACCACTGCGGTGATTCACGGTGGCCAACAGGTCCTCGGGGACGCTGTCAGTTCCCACCTTGGCTATCTCAGGACCTGCCCCCGGCACTTCTGGGGCAGTCCACTTACTGGCTTGAACTTCGGGAGCGTTGGATCCCAGTCCTGGGACCACTTGCGTTGGAGCACACGGGCTCACCCCCACAACCCCGGGGGCAGTCGACTCACCCTTGTCGTCTGTAGGTACTGGCCCCAAGCCTAGGACCGATGGTACCTCTGTAGTAGGTCGGACTGACCATGGTAGGGCACACGGGCCCACAGCAGGGTCCGCAACATCGGGACACACTTCCTCTAGGGCACACGGGCCCACAGCAGGCTCTGCATTCGCCGAGATAGTGTGTTCATTGGTGTCACTAAAGTGGTCCGCCGGCAGGCGCATCACCACTAGTGACGGGTCGCTGGATTCACTAGAAGAAGGTGGGGGTATATACACCTTACCCCGTGATTCCTCTGTATCATCGCTGGGGTGATTGGCCGGTAGGCGCATCGCCACCGATGGGACTTCAACCTCATCCACGGGGGATATCACGTTCGGTTCCTCCGCCGGTGAGTCACCGGGGTCTTCTGCGATGCAGCCAGTGGATACCGGTACGAAGCTGGCATACTCTGGTACCTCCACTGCGGTCGCACTCTTCTCCTCCATTGGTTCGCTCGGCTCCATAGCCGGCTGGACTGGGTTCTGTGGGTCCTGCTCAGGAACCGGATCTAGAATGTTCACGAGGGCACACGGGCCCTCCAAAATGTCTATGAGAGGGGTAGATGGGTTAGCTATACTGACCGGCTCCTCGTCCTCTGTTGGTTCAGCAAGCTGGGGTACAATAGGCTTCAATAGCCGCATACCGCAGCATTCACAGTGGGACCACCATGTCAATGTCTCTCTAGAACAACCGCACGTGGGGCTAAAACACTGTATACCCATTTCTCCTCCCACCTCGATGGTCCTGTAGTCGAGGGGTCCCCGAGCCACGTCGGCTCCCTGGGCATGGGCTGCGTGCAGGCAAGAGCACATAAATACAAGGGCATCTACTCCGGGCGTGCGCCAGGCCACATACGCATTAGGGTGTATGCCCTGACAGTCTATTTCTTCCTCATACAACATCTCATCCTCAGAGAAGTAAGAGTCTATTACTGCATCCACGTAGGGTTGAAGATCACAGTGCTTGCTCCCCCTGGTGGAATCTGAAGGAGGGGCACTTTTTACAAGGGAGTGGGTCTGGCTCGGCACTGACTCACTCGCATTGCAGGGGCGGGGTTTAGGTTTTCCCGCCATTCTCGGACGGTTTTCGGCAACGTCCTTCTGTGCCTTGCACGCGGCACCATGTGCCTTCTGCCAATTTGGGGAAAGTTGCCATGGCGCGGGGTCAGCATAGACTAAAGGGCAGCCCTCAGAGGGGCAGCCAGGCATAAACAATGTGGATGGTGCCTCTGCCAGGCATATATCTTCGTCGAATGACACTATAATAAGCAGTGGTCCCCACGTGGACGGGGAGCCTAGACCTATATCTATCGTAAAGGCGTTATGCCACCCGGGGCTTTTATACATATGCTCATAGAGCTCCGGCAGTGGAACAGTGCGGGGAAAACCTTCTAAAGCCACCACACGGCGGGGATTTTGGTCCACCCTCAAGGTCCAGGCGAGGACCTCGTGTCCGGATATTACAGGCATGGTGGACAATTTGAAAAAAAATGAAACAGGGCACCCCAGGTCTGATCTCAGCAGCGCCTCCAGCAGCAAGCTGTAGCTCACTGGAGGCTGCAGCCAACGTGCTGCGCAACAAGGTGCCTGTCTGTCAGACCTCACAGCACTAACAGCCGTGACTCTGACAAGGCAGCACTCTACGCTAAGGGCAGCGTCCCTATCTTGGGCCTCCCTAAGCATTTACTCACTAAACTAGTGGGGAGTTGGGCCTACCTGGGGTGTAGGTACCTATATGGGGCAGGAGCTACACTCGCTCCCCGCACCCTTCCTTCCCTCACAGCTCCCTGACTCCAACTCACTTAACTGATCACTATCAGCGTATGCAGCAACACCCTGCAACTTAACACTAAGTCTGCTGCTGCCTTTCTTTCCTTCTATTCCCCAGCTCCCACTAATGCAAGTGACAGGGTCCCTAACCTGAGGGCTGTCCCTGGCAACACTCACTTTACTGGGGAGCTGAGCTATCTCGGGCCCTGGGGGTGCTGGCCTAGTACAGGGAGTCCCTGACTCCTGTACCCTACCTCCTTCCCTGGGCTGCTCCGGTCTCTGACTGACTAACGTGGGCTCAGCGCGCGAAATGTATCTCTTTGCCTGCCTGGCCTTCCTAAGCCCTATTGGCTCCCTGGTGTCACATGGGGCATACAGAGGCTCATGGGGCCTGTAGTCCCTCTCTAGGGCCCTCCCTAATAGGCTCTGGCTTCGCGGGCTTTTCTGCCTCTTCCCTGCGCATGCGCGAACTATAGGGGGCTGCCTTGACTCCCTCGCGCTACCTCTCGCCAGCCGCCGGGCCCGTAGCAACGCGATCGCGGCCCTAGCGACGGCCCGATCGCGTCCCCGGCAACCGGCATGCACTAAGGGGCAACGCGCTACTCCCCGCTCCAGACCTACACTCGCGCGACCACTACGCCTGCGCGAACTAACGCGCAATGGTGGCGCCCTAACCGCCCGGCTCCGAGAGTGCCGGGATTCCCGTGATGCGCGTGCGGCCCTGGCAACCGGCCGCACGCGTCCCCAGCAACCCCCGAGCCGGGACCTGACCGCCCTCACCTCCCGTATCGCCCGATGGGGCCGCCATTGGACTCGGCGGCACCCGCGATCTCTGGGGAGGTGAGGGGGGTGCTGATACTGCTGGGAGACCTGGCTACACACACATTGACAGTCACCAACAGCAGGACTGCACTGTTAACCTCTCAGACTACAGACCTAATCAAGCAGAGTCCTCAGTATTATCAAAGGGTCTCACATTCTGCCCTACCAAGCCTATGGACAAGATTGAGCTGTGCAGTGACCTGGAAGAATTCTTCAGAAGGCTGCGTCTTAAGGAGTTCTTCCATGACAGACCCAACCAAGATTATGCCAACACTGCAGAAGGAGAGCTGCTGCACATGAGCAGGGAGAAGCAAAAATCAAACTGGATCCCACAAACTGGGCGCAACCCCACAATGGACCGGTACATTGAAAGCTTCAGACACAGCGCCAAAACCACCATCCTGGACAAAGTAAGGAAACAAACATATAATCTGACACTGATGGAGAGGAGAGCCATAGAATCGCTAAAGGCCAACCACAACAAAACAATCAAACCTGCGGACAAGGGAGGAGCAGTGGTCATAATGAACTCCACAGACTACCTGCGGGAAGCACACAGGCAACTCTCTGATTCAAAGTATTACACCAAACTGCAGGAGGATCCAACTAAAAAATACATGCGAGAACTCAACAGGATCATTAAAACACTCCCGATCCGCACAAGAGAACAAATTCTGGACCTGATACCAGCTAACCCAAAACCTGGCACATTCTACATGCTCCCTAAAATTCACAAAGAGGGTAACCCTGGGCACCCTATTATCTCTGGATCTGGCACACTTACCGAGAATATTTCTGGCTGGGTGGAGGGCATTCTAAAACCACTTGTCAATAACACACCCAGCTATATCCAGGATACCACCGACCTGCTAAACAAACTGAATGCCATTGGCCCCCTCCCAACAGGAACACTACTAGCAACTATGGATGTAGAGTCACTTTGTACAAACATCCCTCACGAGGATGGGATTTCAGCCTGCAGATACTTTCTGGGACCGCAGGAGCCACTCACAGAGACAGTGACTAAATGCATCAAATTTATTCTGACCCATAACTACTTCACATTTGGAAATGACACTTACCTCCAGACAACCGGGACCGCTATGGGTACTCGGATGGCGCCACAGTATGCCAATCTGTTCTGCGCAAAACTGGAAAGTGACTTTCTTTCCACCTGTCACTTGAAACCCCTTACATACCTTCGCTACATTGATGACATCCTCCTGATTTGGACCTCTGGCGAACAGGACCTCCTACAGTTCTATGACAAATTCAATACGTTCCACCCGACCACAACCTCAAACTCACCCATTCCCCGGATGAAGTACATTTCCTAGACACCACCATTACTATAAAGAACAATCAACTACAGACTTCTGTATACCGCATACCTACAGACAGAGCCAGCTATTTGAGGGACAACAGCTTCCACCCGACACACACCAAACATGCAACCATCTACAGTCAAGCCATACGATACAACCGGATATGCTCCGACACAGCAGACAGAGACCAGTGGATTAAAGCCTTGAGATCAGATTTTATAAACCGTGGATATAACCACAGAATTGTAGACCAGCAAATTCACAAAGCCACCAGAACACCAAGAAGTTATCTCCTTGAATACAAACAGAAGGAGACAAGCGACAGGGTACCTTTGGTGGTCACATATAACCCACACCTAGGAGCCCTACGCAAGATCGCCAGGAAACTACAACCCATCCTCCAGGAAGATACAAGACTGCAACAGGTCTTCCCTGAAGCACCCTTATTATCATACAGACAACCCCATAATCTCAAGAATATTATGGTGAGGAGTAAAGTATTCAGCAGTACAACTGAATGCGGGACAAAACCATGCCAGGACCCAAGATGCAAAACCTGCGCAATGCTCTACACAGCGGACACAATACAAATACAACACAGGAATCGGGAATACAAAATCAGAGGAAGATTCACCTGTTCCTCCAGCAATGTCATGTACCTCATCATGTGCATGAAATGCCCAGGGGGCTGCTACTACATAGGTGAGACAGGGCAGGGGCTAAACAAGAGAATGAACTTGCATCGCCCACAGCATCACACGCGGAACAAGAGACAGTCCTGTCGGCGAACATTTCTCTGACTCTGGCCATAAGATTAATGATCTGAGGGTTGCCATACTCAAAGGTAATCTTAAAACACTGAAAGAGAGACGGTTGCATGAATACAAATTTATGCAACTGTTCGGGACACTTAGCGGTGGCCTAAACAGAGATCGTAATTTTATGAGTCATTTCTGACACAAGTGAACTCTCGTCCCATGAGCGCTAAAGACCATGTCTGTACATACTGTGCTATATGTATGCACACACAGCTGTCTCTTACACATACCAATACTCCTTGTTTTTCCATCCCTATACACCAATAGGGACCACATAGTATCCACACACACTTTTCGTTGTGCTACAATCTCTCACATTTCCACACCTACCCACACCATTTATATCCACTCCCACTCCACACACACCTTTTGTAAAGCACTGTATACACTGTGGGCTCTCCATTCACTTATATTCACACAGATACACACACACACACTCTTACATCACTTGCTTTCAGGAACCCTTTGACACCTCTAGCCATAAAACACATCCAACCGGGGGAAGGACCAGCACAGATAACATTCCAAGAGACACTGTTTTTAAGTACACCTTTTGCTTGCTTCATTCATTGTAACATCGCCGGAAGAAGAGATCAGTGTATCTCGAAAGCTCGCACAAATAAAAGCGTTTCGTTAGCCACAGAACGGTATCATCTATTTATTTTTTGATTATATATATATATATATATATATATATATATATATATTACAGATGTATTATTGACAGGTAGGGGTAATAATGGGCTTGATCTTTGGCGGGTGATAAGAACCTTTTGGCCCACCCATTCTGCCCATTTTCTGGGAGACCTCAGGCCCTATTTCGTCTTTAGCTTTCTTTCATATTGGAAGATAATCCTATGTCTATCCCAAGCATTTGTTCATGCCCTACCACCTCTGCCGGGAGGCTATTCCACGTCTCCACCATCTATTCCGTGAAGAGGTACTTGCTGACGTTTCCCCCGTGGCCTCTCACCCTCCGGAGTGCCTTGCTGTATTAATAGAGCACCCCTCACCGTGGAAGCAAACTCCCTTAGGGGAAGTAATGAGGCTTTTTAAGTGTGCTTTGCCGTGGAGGCAATGACACCCTAAATGCCCCCTGTGGGGTTGGAAGGAAGCAGTGAGCAGCTTGTTACTCCTCTCTGTCTCCACAGAATGCGAATCCCGAGGGGTTGGCGTCTCAACTGGGCGAACTGTGTGAAGAACTGCAGCAAACTCAGTGAGTGACGAGTTTCTGCCCAGAACACTAGAGGGGCTCAGGGTGCTGCCCCCTGGACCAATGCTTCCCAACTTCAGTCCTCAAGAACCCTCAACAGGTCCGATTTTTAAGTGTATCTTAGCCACACGTGGCTCAATCAGTGGCTTAGTCAGTTTGCTTGAGCCACCTGTGCTGAAGCTGGGATATCCTTAAAACCGGACTTGTTGGGGGGTTCTTGAGGGCTCAAGTTTGGAACCCTTGGTCTAAACCGGAGGTGGCCAACTCCATTTCTCAAGGGCCACCAACAGGTCAGGTATTAGGGATATCCCTGCTTCAGCACAGATGGCTCGGTCAATTAGTCTCTTCCCTCTGCTCTTTTTTCAACCCGAGCAGGAGGCCTAGTTCAGCGCAAAGCGCAGACGCCCGTAATGTCACGTTACTGGGAGCTAACACCACAATATGACGGTTTGAGAAAGAGGGGAGAGGGAAATAACGCGATGTGATTTACATCACCTCACTGTGGGGTTACTCCAGGGGTGGGTGACTCCAGTCCTCCAGGGCCACCAACTGGTCAGGTTTTAAGGATGTCCCTGCTTCAGCACAGGTGGCTCAGTCTTCGACAGCCCTTGAGGATTGGAGTTGCCCACCCCTGGTCTGCACTATTAGAGCATCCATTTGGTTATTAGCATATCTCATTCTTCAGTTAAGACGGGGATCTGGCTCACGCATTGCTAAAGCCTTCGATGCCTCGTCCAAGGACCCAAATGAGTGGGATCCGAAAGGTTCGGAGTCATTGAAGAACAAGTATAACTGCTCAGTGACCGTAGCACCCCTCCCCTGCCCGGAATCCCGATTTCATGGGTGGGGGGGACTGACATTTCTTCTTCTCGCCAGCGATAGGATAAAGGAGCAGGACAGAGAGAGATCGGAATTGACATCGGAGATCCGGAAGCTGAAAGTAAGGGCCGCTGTGTCTTCTGAAAGCCGGTTTCTCCGGTCCTGCCCAACCTTCCTTCGCTGATACTTTCTCTCGTTTTCCCGTCCGCGCTTTCACTCCGCATCAGGGGGAACTGGGGAGGGGTCGCCATTTATTTGCCGTCCGCCGGCGCTGGTGGAGCGTTTTCTGATGCGGAATGAGTAGGTCGGATTTTCTTACTCCTGCTGGATTTGCTTTGGGGGAGTCTGACTGTCCAGAGACAGTCACCATATTGGCATGAGCGAGCAGCTAAGTGGGTCAACCGAGGAATTCGAGTATGCGCTCTCCTCGCAACCTCAGGCCAGTCAGTTTGGCCCATATTTACTAAGCGGTGCTATTTTCGTATCAAAAAGGATGAGGTTATTTTTGTCTAATCATGCAGCCATTGTCATCGCATTTGATGAATACTCATTCAGTGGCGGAGCTGGACATGGAAGGGGCCCCGGGCAAAAAAAAATTCAGGGTCCCATTAGTATTAATACTGATTGCAATTTTTTTCTTCCTCCCCCATCCTCTCCCTGATCCTCTCTCATCATCCCTCCTCATCATCTCTCCCCCTCCCCATCATAATCATCATCTCTCCATCTCTTAAAAACTCTCTCTCCCCCTCCTCCTCCTCCTCATTATCATCTATCCCCCATCTCTCCCCTCTCTCCATCTCTCCCTCTCAACCTCATCATCATCATCTCTCCCCCCCACCATCATCAGCTCTCCTCCCCACCATCATCATCAACTCTCCCTCTCCCCCAACCATCATCACCTCTCTTTCTCCCACCACTATCATCATCACCTTTCTGTCCCCCCCACCATCATCACCTCTCTCCCCCTCCCACCACCATCATCACCTCTCTTTCCCCCCACACCATCACCTCTCTCCCACCATCATCACCTCTCCCCCTCCCCCATGCCTACCTGTGGGTGGTCCGGCGTTAAACAGAGGAGCCGGCAGAGAAATCAGCAGCTCTTACACCGCAGAGCAGGACAGCAAGGGAGGAGCGCGCCGGAAGTCTTTTTTACGTCCGGTGTCTGCTGCCAGAGCGCGCTCCTCTCCTGCCAGAGCGCGCTCCTCTCCTGCCACAGCGCGCTTCTCGCCTGCCAGAGCGCGCTCCTCTCCTGCCAGAGCGCGCTCCTCTCCTGCCACAGCGCGCTTCTCGCCTGCCAGAGCGCGCTCCTCTCCTGCCAGAGCGCGCTCCTCTCCTGCCAGAGCGCGCTCCTCTCCTGCCACAGCGCGCTCCTCTCCTGCCACAGCGCGCTCCTCTCCTGCCACAGCTCGCTCCTCTCCTGCCAGAGCGCGCTCCTCTCCTGCCACAGCGCGCTCCTCTCCTGCCACAGCGCGCTCCTCTCCTGCCAGAGCGCGCTCCTCTCCTGCCACAGCGCGCTTCTCGCCTGCCAGAGCGCGCTCCTCTCCTGCCACAGCGCGCTCCTCTCCTGCCAGAGCGCGCTCCTCTCCTGCCACAGCGCGCTCCTCTCCTGCCACAGCGCGCTCCTCTCCTGCCACAGCGCGCTCCTCTCCTGCCAGAGCGCGCTCCTCTCCTGCCACAGCGCGCTCCTCTCCTGCCAGAGCGCGCTCCTCTCCTGCCACAGCGCGCTCCTCTCCTGCCACAGCGCGCTCCTCTCCTGCCACAGCGTGCTCCTCTCCTGCCAGAGCGCGCTCCTCTCCTGCCAGAGCGCGCTCCTCTCCTGCCACAGCGCGCTCCTCTCCTGCCACAGCGCGCTCCTCTCCTGCCAGAGCGCGCTCCTCTCCTGCCAGAACGCGCTCCTCTCCTGCCAGAACGCGCTCCTCTCCTGCCAGAGCGCGCTCCTCTCCTGCCAGAGCACGCTCCTCTCCTGCCACAGCGCGCTCCTCTCCTGCCACAGCGCGCTCCTCTCCTGCCAGAGCGCGCTCCTCTCCTGCCACAGCGCGCTCCTCTCCTGCCACAGCGCGCTCCTCTCCTGCCAGAGCGCGCTCCTCTCCTGCCACAGCGCGCTTCTCGCCTGCCAGAGCGCGCTCCTCTCCTGCCACAGCGCGCTCCTCTCCTGCCAGAGCGCGCTCCTCTCCTGCCACAGCGCGCTCCTCTCCTGCCACAGCGCGCTCCTCTCCTGCCAGAGCGCGCTCCTCTCCTGCCAGAGCGCGCTCCTCTCCTGCCAGAGCGCGCTCCTCTCCTGCCACAGCGCGCTCCTCTCCTGCCACAGCGCGCTCCTCTCCTGCCAGAGCGCGCTCCTCTCCTGCCAGAACGCGCTCCTCTCCTGCCAGAGCGCGCTCCTCTCCTGCCAGAGCACGCTCCTCTCCTGCCAGAGCGCGCTCCTCTCCTGCCGGAGCACGCTCCTCTCCTGCCGGAGCGCGCTCCTCTCCTGCCGGAGCGCGCTCCTCTCCTGCCAGAGCGCGCTCCTCTCCTGCCAGAGCGCGCTCCTCTCCTGCCACAGCGCGCTCCTCTCCTGCCAGAGCGCGCTCCTCTCCTGCTTTCCTGCTCTGACATGTATCACAGCTGCTGATTTCTCTGCCGGCTTCTGTTTAATGCCGGGGCCCTCAGTCCCCACCAGGGGTGGGGGGAGAGCGGGCCCCACAAGAGCACGGGCCCCTGGCTTTGCCCGGGCTATAGCTATGCCCCTTTACTCATAATTATCGAGACACGAACTTGACGAAAACTCTTGGCGCCCAGATTGAATACGTCTCTATATCAGTTTCCGCTCCCGACTGTGCTCACCAATTTCAGTGTATTCCAGTATCTGAAGATGACATTGTACAAGCACCCAATGTAAACACCCAATGTGGGCCTGACCAATTGCAATGAAAGCTCCTATGTCTTCGTGCCCCATCATTGCTAAACCAATTGCCTCCAATTAACAATATATTATATCTGCCCATGACCCTAAGGCTTGGAAAACCAGTTATCCCAATTCGCTAAAGTGGGGCAAGAAACATTATTTCTTGAGATATTCCTGAGAAACATTCCCTGAGATATTTACCCCCGGTACCATCCCAGTAGGGGAAACAAAATGGCAACACCTACGGAGGTAGGTGACTCATGAGCCATGCGGTCCTGGGAGCTGAAATTAATGGGGTTCAGGAACGGGGAACCCCCTGCTTCATTAAGTGTCCCTGAGAAAGGATTGCTCCTCCAAGGATCCGAATAACATCTCAACTTCAGTTAAAATACCAGTAGGATTCGTGTCGTTGCAGAGTTCCTTGGGATGGCTTACCAGTTTGGGGTAGAATCATAGGATTTGGGGAAACCAGAGAACCACTACTTTTTTATTCAAAGTCTTTCCATTCCGCGTTCTCGTATTCCACTCAATATTTGGGCGACCTGTCTCCTCTTCTGCTTTGTAAACACAAATGTTTTATGTCTTTTGTTTTTTGATATGGTCCCATGTGAAATAAATGCAGAAATATTACAGGTTGGGCACAGTCACGCTATGTTTTGTAACCACTGGTGGAAACCAACGTTTGACAACAGTGTTGTCTCGCGTCTGCTCTTTGAGTGTGGATACGTGTCTGTCAACGAGAGTGAGTGATGTTGGTGAGGTCATGCGTCCGCGCTTTGAGTGTGGATACGGATGTGTGGTTGAATGAGTGCACTTGATGAGGTCATGCATCCACTATTTCAGTGCGGATACTAAAGTGGATAAGTGAGTGACCTTGGTGAGGTCATGTGTCCGCTCTTTGAGTGTGGATGAGAGTGAGTTACGTTGGTGAGATCATGCGTCCGCGCTTTGAGTGTGGATGAGAGTGAGTGACGTTGGTGAGATCATGCCTCTGCTGTTTGGGTGTGGATGAGAGTGAGTTACGTTGGTGAGATAATGCGTCCGCGCTTTGAGTGTGGATGAGAGTGAGTGACGTTGGTGAGATCACGCATCCGCTCTTTGAGTGTGGATGAGAGGGAGTGACATTGGTGAGATCATGCGTCCGCTCTTTGAGTGTGGATGAGAGTGAGTGATGTTGGTGAGATCATGCCTCTGCTCTTTGAGTGTGGATGAGAGTGAGTGACGTTGGTGAGATCATGCGTCCGCTCTTTGAGTGTGGATGAGAGTGAGTGATGTTGGTGAGATCATGTGTCCGCTCTTTGAGTGTGGATGAGAGTGAGTGACGTTGGTGAGATCATGCGTCCGCTCTTTGAGTGTGGATGAGAGTGAGTGATGTTGGTGAGATCATGTGTCCGCTCTTTGAGTGTGGATGAGAGTGAGTGATGTTGGTGAGATCACGCCTCTGCTCTTTGAGTGTGGATGAGAGTGAGTGATGTTGGTGAGATCATGCCTCTGCTCTTTGAGTGTGGATACAGATGTGTGGATGAGAGTGAGTGATGTTGCTCACGCGCCCGGTCTCACGCACTGCTGTGTATTCTCCGCGCAGAGGGAGAGTGGCTCTGTTCTCCGCGTTGAGCTGGATGCCTGCCGGCAGCAGCTGGAGCTGGAGAGGAGCCGCGGGCAGTCCCTGCAGAGTAGGGTGGAAGAGTTGGAGTCCAGGATCAGAGCTGAGGATGGGTGGAATCAGGTGAGTGATGGGACACGGTGGGCCAAAAAATCCACTACCCGCTGAAAATCATTTAACAATCTAATTGTCTTCCTTACACAAATATAACCATGCTAAAAGCGCGGCTAGATTTTGCTTCTATGGTTTTCCCGACATGAATTGCAAATGACATACTGTATGTACCCAGGCAAAAGCAGTGCGTTTCTGGGGCAAAAACATTGATGTTTTGGTAGGATTATTTTTCAATGATTGTGCGACAACCTCTCTCCCCCCGAAATCTTCACCTTCATTTAGTTTCTCTGATACTCATTCGTTAGGATGTTTGAGTCTGGATGAACCGTGGTCCTCATACAGCATTATAACATGGGCATAACATCCTTTTCCAGGGTCGTTCCGATAACATGGGAACCCAGGCGCCAGTGTCCCTTCAAGAAAGGTGAGAGAGAAGTAGCTAAAGCAGATACTAAGCTGTGTAGAGAATGTTGCAGGCACAATGAGTCACTACCCTGAAGAGCTTGCAATCTAATTTTGGTTCTGGGGGTCACAAGGTGCTGACACTGGGTTTTGACCCAGGGTGCACCCACTTCAAAGACATGACATTACCACTGAGCTACTCCATCTTCTTTATTTCCCCCAATGCCCATGGCCAAGTAGTGATATTGTAAGAATGTTTGTGTAACCTCAGAAGATATCTCTTCTCTGGGCATGGGGACACTTTGGCCCATAAATGACCGTCCGGCATTGGAGGACACCTTGCAGCCCACTGACTTGGGCTTCCCACTCCGGAAGGTGTCTTATGGCAGAAGACTGCTTAGTAAATATAGGCCTTTGTGCTGCAGGTCACTACCGGACGAGGTCATGTCAGAGGTGGAGAACCTTCAGAAGCAGCTGGAGAATGAGAGGGAAGCTAAGCGGCAGAACGAAGAGCAGATATGGCGTCTGAAAGAGGTGAGGGGCTGGGGTATATATTTGCTAGACGGTTCTACTGCATAAGACACATAGCCCATTCAAATCGGTGACATCACAGTGGTGGGCGCTTCTTCCCTCCCAGAGTCTTGTACAGACTATTGTAGCTAGTCACATTGTCCCCCAAGATAACGCAACATAACCCATGATAGCTCAGAACATCACAGCATTTCCATGGAGTCCAACAGCAGTGTTGTGTAAGGATATCGTGTCATATCTCACCAGAGGGACAATGAAGTCCACCACAGCTGTTAATCTTTCCTTCTGTTTCCATCTTCAGGAGGTTGAAGATCTGAAGCATAAGAAACCCGGTGAGATCAAGGTGAGAGTCTGAGAAACAGCTCTTTACATGGGTCCAGTCCGATCTCGGCATGTAACTAAAATATTGTCCTGATATGAGAAGCAGAATCTTTATCAGGTACTGTGGCTTCCGTCTCTTCACTAGAGACGTGTGAACTAGGTTGGCCCACGTTTCATTGGAACTTTGGTTGGCCAACATTTCGCTGGAACATTGGTTGGCCCACGTTTCGCTGGAACTTTCCAAACCGTTTGAAAAACGCGTGCCACTAAATCTTTTTATCCCCGAAAGTTCAGGCGAAATTGACAAGTTGAAGCGCAATTACGTTTCGCCAGACGAGAACTTACCTGCAATATGGCAGAGAGAAGAGAGAGAGGCGACATGTGGTCCTCACTTCCAGGAGAACCACGTGTCATTTTCATCTTGTGTGTTTCGATGCTCTTGAGGAGGGAGACTTAGATTAGAAGAAAAAGGTTACGGAGCTGAGAACATTTACAACGAGAGGCTGAGCAAGTATTGGAGTTAGAGGAAGCACACAGGAGCCTTAGGTTGAACATCGAGAGGCGATGGGCCAAATTTCCTAAGCAGTGCTGCTCTTTAAGAGACACCTTCTGTACTGCAAGAGAACGTATTCGAGTAAATGGTCCATATTTACTAAGCGCTGTTACTCCTGAAGAAACCGTAAGATGTCCATTTACTTGAATAGGCGGTAAGGGGCCATAGTTACTAAGGCATGCTGGAGGATGGTGTAGAACTGCTTAGTAAATCTGGCCCTAAATGGAGTAGTAACCCTTAGGTCACTGCGATGGAGGCGTCTCTGGAGGAGGTGGACTCCGAGCTGGTTCTTGTCCGTGAGGAGCTGCAGAAGGTCTGGGACATGCTGAAGTCAAAGGACACCGAGCTGGAGGAGCAGTACCAGGAGCTGGAGTCTGCCAGGGGTCAGGTACAGTGCCCACAGGGGGACTGGCTGCAATATAGTATGAGGACTAGGCACAGGCTGGCACAGGGGGACTGGGTGCTGTGTGGCATGAGGACTAGGCACAGGCTGGCACAGGGAGACTGGGTGCTGTGTGGCATGACGACTAGGCACAGACTGGCACAGGGAGACTGCGTGCTGTGTGGCATGACGACTAGGCACAGACTGGCACAGGGAGACTGCGTGCTGTGTGGCATGACGACTAGGCACAGACTGGCACAGGGAGACCGGGTGCTGTGTGGCATGACGACTAGGCACAGACAGGCACAGGGAGACTGGGTGCTGTGTGGCATGACGACTAGGCACAGACTGGCACAGGGAGACCGGGTGCTGTGTGGCATGACGACTAGGCACAGACAGGCACAGGGGGACTGGGTGCTGTGTGGCATGACGGCTAGGCACAGACTGGCACAGGGAGACTGGGTGCTGTGTGGCATGATGACTAGGCATAGACTGGCACAGGGAGACCGGGTGCTATGTGGCATGACAACTAGGCACAGACTGGCACAGGGAGACTGGGTGCTGTGTGGCATGAGGACTAGACACAGACTGGCACAGGGAGACTGGGTGCTGTGTGGCATGACGACTAGGCACAGACTGGCACAGGGAGACTGGGTGCTGTGTGGCATGACGACTAGGCACAGACTGGCACAGGGAGACTGGGTACTGTGTGGCATGAGGACTAGGCACAGACTGGCACAGGGAGACTGGGTGCTGTGTGGCATGGGGACTAGGCACAGACTGGCACAGACTGGCACAGGGAGACTGGGTGCTGTGTGGCATGAGGACTAGACACAGACTGGCACAGGGAGACTGGGTGCTGTGTGGCATGAGGACTAGGCACAGACTGGCACAGGGAGACTGGGTACTGTGTGGCATGAGGACTAGACACAGACTGGCACAGGGAGACTGGGTGCTGTGTGGCATGAGGACTAGGCACAGACTGGCACAGGGAGACTGGGTGCTGTGTGGCATGAGGACTAGGCACAGATTGGCACAGGGAGACTGGGTGCTGTGTGGCATGAGGACTAGGCACAGACTGGCACAGGGAGACTGGGTGCTGTGTGGCATGAGGACTAGGCACAGGCTGGCACAACAGGGAGACTGGGTGCTGTGTGGCATGATGACTAGGCACAGAATGGCACAGGGAGACTGGGTGCTGTGTGGCATGAGGACTAGGCACAGACTGGCACAGGGAGACTGGGTGCTGTGTGGCATGAGGACTAGGCACAGGCTGGCACAACAGGGAGACTGGGTGCTGTGTGGCATGATGACTAGGCACAGAATGGCACAGGGAGACTGGGTGCTGTGTGGCATGATCACTAGGCACAGGGAGACTGGGTGCTGTGTGGCATGATGACTAGGCACAGAATGGCACAGGGAGACTGGGTGCTGTGTGGCATGATGACTAGGCACAGAATGGCACAGGGAGACTGGGTGCTGTGTGGCATGAGGACTAGGCACAGACTGGCACAACAGGGAGACTGGGTGCTGTGTGGCATGATGACTAGGCACAGGGAGACTGGGTGCTGTGTGACATGAGGACTTAGCACAGGGAGATTGGAAAAGGGAGGCTGGCACTAGTGCTTGTTTATGTATAGGCGTATCTCTATAGGGTGTGTGTATACAGTGTATATATTGTATTGTATGTCTTTATTTGTATAGCGCCATTAATGTACATAGCGCTTCACAGCAGTAATACACGTGGTAATCATATAAATAACAAATAATAAATATAAATAAAAGGTCATGGGAATAAGTGCTTCAGACAAATCTAACATTTAGGAAGTGGAATCCCTGCTCCGAGGAGCTTACAATCTATATATATATATATAATATACAATATATATATAGTGAGATGCTATAGTGTCACCCTGCTCCCCTGCAGTACACGGAGTGCAGCACAGAAAAGCTGAGGCTGGAGCAGTTGGTGACCTACCTCCAGGAGCGCCTGGCTGAGACGTAAGTGACCTGCGCATTATTCTCCTGATGCCCAGGGCCGCTCAGAGACTGGAGCAGAGTGCCAGAGGATTCACAGCCTTCCTGACCTCAGCGATGACGGGTTAACCCCTGTAGAAGTTAGGTTACCTTTAAAGCAGAACCTGGTAACAAACGGGGGGGGAGGGGGGGAGTACCAACCATGTAGCAGACACCCAGCATGGCAGGGGATACATATTTGGGGCATTAAACAGGTATCCGCCCCCACCCCCCCCCCTGCCTTCTGTTGCAGGGAGCAGACTGTGAGACATCTCAAACAGATGGGAGATATGGAGAAAACTGAGATGGAGATCGAGAGGTCTTCACTGGAGCTGAAGGTAAGCCCTGACTGTGGGCAGAGAGCGCTGGGCGCCCCTGGCAGCGGGATAACTAGACAGTACTGATTGCTCACGCCCGGCACGCGTACCCCCCCCCCCACCCACAGATTTCATTTAACTGGCCCCATTATTAACACGTTCCCCCGTTAAAACTCTTCCAACTGGGCTCGTCGATGGCATACGGGACTTAAAAACAATAAGGCACCCGAGCTGCACCCCTCCAGCACAGGATGGGACACTTGGTCATGGCTGTTTCACCGTGACCAAGTGGCCGCCGCAGCTTTGCCGCAGACAGACGCTCCGCTGGAGTTCCCTCCACCGGTCGCTTCTAAGGTAAGTTTTATTGCTGGTTAGAGTAGGGCGTTAATTTAAGCTGTTTAGTGGTTAGGGTAGGGGGTTTAGGGTAAGGGCTTCGGGTAGGGGGTTTAGGGTAAGGGCTTCGGGTAGGGGGTTTAGGGTAAGGGCTTCGGGTAGGGGGTTTAGGGTAAGGGCTTCGGGTAGGGGGTTTAGGGTAAGGGCTTCGGGTAGGGGGTTTAGGGTAGGGCTTAGGGTAGAGGTTTTTAGGCTAAGGGTTTAGGGTAGGAGGGTTTTTAGGGTAAGGGCATAGGGTAGGGGTTTAGGGTAAGGGCATAGGGTAGGGGGTTTAGGTTAGGGCTTAGGGTAGGGGCTAAGGACTTAGGGTAGGGGGTTTAGGGTAGGGCTTAGGGTAGAGGTTTTTAGGCTAAGGGTTTAGGGTAGGAGGGTTTTTAGGGTAAGGGCATAGGGTAGGGGTTTAGGGTAAGGGCATAGGGTAGGGGTTTAGGGTAAGGGCATAGGGTAGGGGTTTAGGGTAAGGGCATAGGGTAGGGGGTTTAGGGTAGGGCTTAGGGTAGGTGCTAAGGACTTAGGGTAGGGGGTTTAGGCACTTCCCTTAGCGGCAAGGTGGCCAGCGGCGAAATCTTCCGGCGGTGGGATGAGTCGTGGTGAAGCGGCGGCGGCCAAATATCCTAGACAGACCCTGCACAGGTACAATGCTTATAAATCCCGATTCCCGGTTCCGTCGCTCAGATCTCTGCGCATCGGGACCGCGGGATACTAAGTGACAGTGCGGTCAGTGACCCTTGCAGATCACACAGCGTGGTCACCGCGTCTCTCTCTCTCTCTGGCCTCCCGGTTTCTCCAGCTGGCGGAGATGCAGGAGCAGAAGGAGAACGCCGTCTCCCGAGCCACGGGGCGCGCGGCCCAGGTCGGGCCACGGAAGGGCGGTCAGAAGGGAGCGGAGGCGTTAACAAGCTCCCAGAAATGCACGCGCTGTGATAACTTCCTGCAGCAGCTGGAGACGGCCATCCAAGGTGTGTATGGCGTCTGACGTATATATATCTCACTATACTCCTCCTACGCCTTCTGCGCTCTGCCCAGGACCGTCTCCTTTCCATCCCTTCCATCTCCACTGCTCTCTTTCCCCCCTCCAGCCTTTCTCCCTCACTGCCCCTCACCTGTATAGCTCTCAGTATGCGCCCCGCACCGTCTCTCCCCACCTTCAAGTCAACGGTCTCCCCCGCTGCCTCTGGAGGTCTCCCAACATGCCGTTTAGATTGCAAGCTCTGCGGGGCAGGGATTCCTATTCTGCGTTTGTAGGTTTTAATACACTTATGGTGTTATCATTTCCTGCCGTCTATGGTCTACTGTGTACAGCGCTGCATATACTGCTGGTGCTATATAAATAAAGATATCCCTCCATATAGAGCCATGCTTCCTGAGAAATCCCTCCATGCTGGGACACCTCGAATGGGCCATATTTACTTAGTTAATCCGGCCCACGGTGCCTGGCATTGGGCGCAGTGCTTTGGCGTCATTTATTTCTATGGCTCCAACATAGTCGGAGGCGCGGTACAAAGGGGTGATCGACATGATGGTAACGTAACATACAGGGTCACCGCAAACCATCCTGGTACAATGAGGTCCCTGCCCCAAGAAGCTTGCAATCAATGACGACGCCTTGCAGGGTGAGCGTTCCGGACGTAACGCGGGTAATTCTTGCTCGCTGATGCCCCGGGGTGAGATTGGCAGGGTAGACCTGTGCTTGCACAGATATGGTGGTACCACGCGTGGTCTCTGGGCATCTCCTGACGTGGTGTCTCCGTGGTTATTCACCAGGATGCAGCGGACGCAGCGTGGCGTTACAGGAAGAGAAGAGCCAGGCCCTGGCATCTCTGTACCAGCTGCAAGGCGTCCTGAAGGTGAGCGGCTTCTCATCCAAGGTGTATCCCAACACTGGCCCTGGTTACACCCCGCTCACACCCCCCTATCTCTCCGTGTACCCCCCATCTCTGTGTACCCCTGTCGTTTCTCTGTGTACCTCCCAATCTTACCTCTCTGTGTACCCCCATCTCATCTCTCTGTGAGTTGTTTGAGGAGGTACCCGGGCGCTATCTCTGTATGACTTATCTGATGTGCGGAAGTGTAAAAAGAGTGGTGTGATACTGCCTGTAAGTGGTTTTCAAGTGATGTCCTCTTGTGACTCGGAACCCCAGCAGGATCTATCCAGGACCCTTATAGGCAATGAATACAAAAAGGATGGGGGAGCACAATAGTTGGAAACAGGCAGTGTTGTAGATCTAGTAATTGCTCTTTAAGATAAAGCAGTTATATCCTGAGCGAGTGTGGTAGCTCAGGTGGCTAATGTCTAATTGGAAGGATAAACACACATGGGTTTTTATGTGTTGGTGAGAAGGTAAAAATAAAAATGTGTAACTTACACGGCCTTGTGTAAGCCCAGTCACATCAAGGTTTCTTTGGGAATCCCGTGGGCTTCTAATGAGGCTTTTCTCCTTGCAGTGTGGGTTCTTCTTCTTGGTATGTAGGCCACTTGCTTCGATGGTTCAGAGTGTTGCTCCAGGGGGATTTCCTCTCGTGTAAACAGAAAGGAGGATAAGGTTAACACATATACATATATACGTCAATGAGGGGGAGGATGGCGTGTTTATGGACCACCAAAAAGATATATATATTATAATCTGGCACTCACACGGGCTAGTGTGAGTGTACTCTTATCTTGGTATCTTGTTCATTTGGGGGTATTGCCCAATCAGTAACAGGTGATGAAAGGGTGGGGTACAAGGGTATAAATTGTAAATATAACACAATACTCACACGGGCCAGTGTGAGTACACACTTCTAGCGGTATCTTTGCTCTTCTGTTCCTGATGTAGCTAATGGTGAAGATGGGGTTAGCACAGATAAAAGACACTAAGGTCTGGAGGGTAAAAACTAACTTTAATAAAAAACATGAGAAAATAAAAACAAAAACAGAAACCAAACGCTTCTGTGGGAAGGTAAAAGCAAGGGGGGGACAGTGTGGTGTATAGTCGTAGGGGATCTCGCCTTCCGCGTCCGGATGGGGAGCTGCAACTACACCTCTGTCTCCTCTGTGATATGCTGTAGAGTGTTCCAAATAAAAGAGCAACGCGTTTCGTCCAAGTACTGGACTTCCTCAGGCTCTGTAGACTACTGGCCCGTGTGAGTATTGTGTTATATTTTCAATTTATACTCTTGTACCCCACCCTTTCATCACCTGTTACTGATTGGGCAATACCCCCAAATGAACAAGATACCAAGATAAGAGTACACTCACACTAGCCCGTGTGAGTGCCAGATTATAATATATATATCTTTTTGGTGGTCCATAAACACGCCATCCTCCCCCTTATTGACGTATATATGTATATGTGTTAACCTTATCCTCCTTTCTGTTTACACGAGAGGAAATCCCCCTGGAGCAACACTCTGAACCATCGAAGCAAGCGGCCTACATACCAAGAAGAAGAACCCACACTGCAAGGAGAAAAGCCTCATTAGAAGCCCACGGGATTCCCAAAGAAACCTTGATGTGACTGGGCTTACACAAGGCCGTGTAAGTTACACATTTTTATTTTTACCTTCTCACCAACACATAAAAACCCATGTGTGTTTATCCTTCCAATTAGACATTAGCCACCTGAGCTACCACACTCGCTCAGGATATAACTGCTTTATCTTAAAGAGCAATTACTAGATCTACAACACTGCCTGTTTCCAACTATTGTGCTCCCCCATCCTTTTTGTATTCATCATCTCTCTGTGTACCCACCTTATCTCTCTGTGTTTGCCCCTTATCTCTCCATGTACCCCCTGCCTTATCTCTCCATGTACCACCTGCCTTATATCTCCATGTACTCCCCCCTTATCTCTCCATGTATCCCGGTCTTATCTCTCCGTGTACCCCCTGCCTTATCTCTCCATGTACCCCCTGCCTTATATCTCCATGTACTCCCCCCTTATCTCTCCATGTACCCCGGTCTTATCTCTCCGTGTACCCCCCATCTTATCTCTCCTTATACCCCCTGTCTTATCTCTCTGTGTGCCCCGTCTTAACTCTCTGTGTACCTCCATCTTTCCGTGTACCCCGTCTTATCTTTCCATCTACCTCCGTCATATCTTTCTGTGTACCCCTGTCTTATCTCTCTGTGGACCCCCATCTTATCTCCCCCCCCCCCACTCATCGCTCCCTGTACCCCCCTCTCTGCTAGGCTTCCCTCCCTCCCCCCCTGTCTCATCGCTCCCTGTACCACCCCCCCCTCTCTGCAGGGTCTCTCTAAGCAGACCAAGGTTAACGAACAGGTGGCACAAGCACTGCAAGTGGACAATGAGGCCTTAAAGAAGCAGCACATGCTGGTGACAGATCAGGTGAGATGAGATCCCCGCGCGTTCCACGTGGGCCTGGCGCACTTCTATCTGGAACTGTGGATAATTACAGGTGCAAAGTGTTGGGGTCCTCCTCACTTTACATTTTCATAAGCCTCATATTTAGCAGGCGTTGCTATGTAATAAGTTACCTTCCGGCCCATTAAATTCATAAGGCTTATCGTTAGCATATAAAGATAATGGGAGGGGGGAGACGTCAGACACAAGGGAGCAGCGCGAGGAAATCAGCCCCCTCCCAAATCTCAGCTCCCCGTGTTCCTATAATAACTTTAATAAGGATTTAATCATACTTATAGGGGGCAGATTTGGGTAACAAGGCGTCAGACACAGATGTGACCCCTTAACCCTGTCACTGCAATTAGTACACTTTACCCCTAGGAGGGACTGACCCCTTAACCCTGTCACTGCCATTAGTATAATTTGCTCCTCGAGGGACTGACCCCTTAACCCTGTCACCGCCATTAGTACACTTTGCTCCTCGGAGGGACTGACCCCTTAACCATGTCACTGCCATTAGTGCACCTTGCCCCCTAGGTGCACATTTAAGTATCAGTCCATGCTGGTACTTACTGATAAGCCTGAGTAAGATCTGGTCTCTCTGCAGCTTAAGGGTTTGTTCAAAGAGAAAGAGAATCTGACAAGAGCCTACGAGAAGCTTCCAAAGGAAGAGAAGACAACAGAAGAATGGGGAATCCAGTCCAGATTGGTGAAGGTAATGAGTAGCCACCGTATTAACCACCGCTCCAGTAACCGGCACTTAGGCGCAGATACACTAAACTCCGCTATTCTATTTACTTCTTTTTTTTATTAGTCTTTTTTAGGGTTTTCCAAACATGACACAAAACCTTAAAGAGTTAAGGAAAAAGAAACCCCTTTTGTAGCACTCCTAGAGTTGTTAACTCAGATGTTCTAACTCGACAAACTGCAGAGCGGGCTAGGAGTCCCTACCACCACGATCTTCCTAATTTCTGGATTACGGGGTGACCATTTGCGTAATGACGTCATACACCGACGAACGTTTCGCGTCTAGATTGACGCTTTGTCAAGGTCAAAGCGTCAATCTAGATGCGAAACGTACGTTGGTGTATGTCGTCATTATGCAAATGGTCACCCCGTAATCCGGAAGTTTGGAAGACCGTGGTGGTTGGGTCTCCTAGCACACTCTGCAGTTTGTCGAGTTAGAACATCTGAGTTAATAACTCCATGAGCAGCATTGTGCCTGCTCACCCTGAGCAGAGCACGGCAGATATGAGTATGTATACTATCTTGTTTTATTTAATATCTCACTATCAGTGTGGTTCTATCTGAAGTCCGGTATCTATAATAATAGGGACAGTATTTGTGAGATATTTGTGAGATACACTAATGAGATACACTAATGAGTTATATTAATGAGATACACTACACTAATGAGATACACTAATGAGATACACTAATGAGATACACTACACTAGTGAGATACACTAGTGAGATACACTAATGAGATACACTAGTGAGATACACTAATGAGATATATTAATGAGATACACTAGTGAGATACACTAATGAGATATATTAATGAGATACACTAGTGAGATACACTAATGAGATATATTAATGAGATACACTAGTGAGATACACTAATGAGATATATTAATGAGATACACTAGTGAGATACACTAATGAGATATATTAATGAGATACACTAATGAGATATATTTGTGAGATATATTAATGAGATACACTAATGCTGTTGTCTTTCTATATAATTAGCGTCCGTCACAGTATTTGCTGGGATATAACAGAGCTTTGTGTAACTGCGCTGCCCCCCGCACTGTGCGATCCCGCTGCCCCCGCACTGTGTGATCCCGCTGCCCCCCCGCACTGTGCGATCCCGCTGCCCCCCGCACTGTGCGATCCCGCTGCCCCCCGCACTGTGCGATCCCGCTGCCCCCCCCTGTCCCCCGCAAGGTGTGATCCCGCTGCCCCCCGCACTGTGCGATCCCGCTGCCCCCCGCACTGTGCGATCCCACTGCCCCCCGCACTGTGCGATCCCGCTGCCCCCCGCACTGTGTGATCCCGCTGCCCCCCCGCACTGTGCGATCCCGCTGCCCCCCGCACTGTGCGATCCCGCTGCCCCCCGCACTGTGTGATCCCGCTGCCCCCCCGCACTGTGCGATCCCGCTGCCCCCCCGCACTGTGCGATCCCGCTGCCCCCCGCACTGTGCGATCCCGCTGCCCCCCCCTGTCCCCCGCAAGGTGTGATCCCGCTGCCCCCCGCACTGTGCGATCCCGCTGCCCCCCGCACTGTGCGATCCCGCTGCCCCCCGCACTGTGCGATCCCGCTGCCCCCCGCACTGTGTGATCCCGCTGCCCCCCCTGCCCCCCGCAAGGTGCGATCCCGCTGCCCCCCGCACTGTGTGATCCCGCTGCCCCCCGCACTGTGCGATCCCGCTGCCCCCCGCACTGTGCGATCCCGCTGCCCCCCGCACTGTGCGATCCCGCTGCCCCCTGCACTGTGTGATCCCGCTGCCCCCCCTGCCCCCCGCAAGGTGCGATCCCGCTGCCCCCCGCACTGTGTGATCCCGCTGCCCCCCGCACTGTGCGATCCCGCTGCCCCCCGCACTGTGCGATCCTGCTGCCCCCCGCACTGTGCGATCCCGCTGCCCCCCGCACTGTGCGATCCCGCTGCCCCCCGCACTGTGTGATCCCGCTGCCCCCCCTGCCCCCCGCAAGGTGCGATCCCGCTGCCCCCCGCACTGTGTGATCCCGCTGCCCCCCGCACTGTGCGATCCCGCTGCCCCCCGCACTGTGCGATCCCGCTGCCCCCCGCACTGTGCGATCCCGCTGCCCCCTGCACTGTGTGATCCCGCTGCCCCCCCTGCCCCCCGCAAGGTGCGATCCCGCTGCCCCCCGCACTGTGTGATCCCGCTGCCCCCCGCACTGTGCGATCCCGCTGCCCCCCGCACTGTGCGATCCCGCTGCCCCCCGCACTGTGCGATCCCGCTGCCCCCCGCACTGTGCGATCCCGCTGCCCCCCGCACTGTGTGATCCCGCTGCCCCCCCTGCCCCCCGCAAGGTGCGATCCCGCTGCCCCCCGCACTGTGTGATCCCGCTGCCCCCCCGCACTGTGCGATCCCGCTGCCCCCTGCACTGTGTGATCCCGCTGCCCCCCCTGCCCCCCGCAAGGTGCGATCCCGCTGCCCCCCGCACTGTGTGATCCCGCTGCCCCCCCGCACTGTGCGATCCCGCTGCCCCCCGCACTGTGCGATCCTGCTGCCCCCCCCTGTCCCCCGCAAGGTGTGATCCCGCTGCCCCCCGCACTGTGCGATCCCACTGCCCCCCGCACTGTGCGATCCCGCTGCCCCCCGCACTGTGTGATCCCGCTGCCCCCCCGCACTGTGCGATCCCGCTGCCCCCCCGCACTGTGCGATCCCGCTGCCCCCCGCACTGTGCGATCCCGCTGCCCCCCCGCACTGTGCGATCCCGCTGCCCCCCCGCACTGTGCGATCCCGCTGCCCCCGCACTGTGCGATCCCGCTGCCCCCCCTGCCCCCCGCAAGGTGCGATCCCGCTGCCCCCCGCACTGTGTGATCCCGCTGCCCCCCGCACTGTGCGATCCCGCTGCCCCCCGCACTGTGCGATCCCGCTGCCCCCCCCTGTCCCCCGCAAGGTGCGATCCCGCTGCCCCCCGCAAGGTGCGATCCCGCTGCCCCCCGCACTGTGCGATCCCGCTGCCCCCCCCTGCCCCCCGCAAGGTGCGATCCCGCTGCCCCCCGCACTGTGCGATCCCGCTGCCCCCGCACTGTGCGATCCCGCTGCCCCCCGCAAGGTGCGATCCCGCTGCCCCCCCCTGTCCCCCGCAAGGTGCGATCCCGCTGCCCCCCGCACTGTGCGATCCCGTTGCCCCCCGCACTGTGCGATCCCGCTGCCCCCCGCACTGTGCGATCCCGCTGCCCCCCCCTGCCCCCCGCAAGGTGCGATCCCGCTGCCCCCCGCACTGTGCGATCCCGCTGCCCCCCCCTGTCCCCCGCAAGGTGCGATCCCGCTGCCCCCCGCAAGGTGCGATCCCGCTGCCCCCCGCACTGTGCGATCCCGCTGCCCCCCGCACTGTGCGATCCCGCTGCCCCCCGCACTGTGCGATCCCGCTGCCCCCCCCTGCCCCCCGCAAGGTGCGATCCCGCTGTCCCCCGCACTGTGCGATCCCGCTGCCCCCCGCACTGTGCGATCCCGCTGCCCCCCGCAAGGTGCGATCCCGCTGCCCCCCCCTGTCCCCCGCAAGGTGCGATCCCGCTGCCCCCCGCACTGTGCGATCCCGTTGCCCCCGCACTGTGCGATCCCGCTGCCCCCCGCACTGTGCGATCCCGCTGCCCCCCCTGCCCCCCGCAAGGTGCGATCCCGCTGCCCCCCCCTGCCCCCCGCAAGGTGCGATCCCGCTGCCCCCCGCACTGTGCGATCCCGCTGCCCCCCGCACTGTGCGATCCCGCTGCCCCCCGCAAGGTGCGATCCCGCTGCCCCCCGCACTGTGCGATCCCGCTGCCCCCCGCTGCCCCCCGCACTGTGCGATCCCGCTGCCCCCCGCTGCCCCCGCAAGGTGCGATCCCGCTGCCCCCCGCAAGGTGCGATCCCGCTGCCCCCCCCCTCAAGGTGCGATCCCGCTGCCCCCCCCCCCGCAAGGTGCGATCCCGCTGCCCCCCCACAAGGTGCGATCCCGCTGCCCCCCCCCGCAAGGTGCGATCCCGCTGCCCCCCCCCCGCAAGGTGCGATCCCGCTGCCCCCCCCGCACTGTGCGATCCCGCTGCCTCCCCCCCCCACAAGGTGCGATCCCGCTGCCCCCCCCGCACTGTGCGATCCCACTGCCCCCCCGCAAGGTGCGATCCCACTGCCCCCCCCGCGCAGTGCGATTCCGCTGCCCCCCCCCCACCCCGCAAGGTGCGATCCCGCTGCCCCCCCCCCCGGCAAGGTGCGATCCCGCTGCCCCCCCCCCGCAAGGTGCGATCCCGCTGCCCCCCCCCCGCAAGGTGCGATCCCGCTGCCCTCCTCGCAATGTGCGATCCCGCTGTCCCCCCCGCACTGTGCGATCCCGCTGCCCCCCCCCGCAAGATGCGATCCCTCTGCCCCCCCCGCAAGGTGCGATCCCGCTGCCCCTCCCCCCCCCCAGAAGGTGCAATCCCGCTGCCCCCCCCGCAAGGTGCGATCCCGCTGCCCCCCCCGCAAGGTGCGATCCCGCTGCCCCCCCCGCACTGTGTGATCCCGCTGCCCCCCCGCACTGTGCGATCCCGCTGCCCCCCCCCCACAAGGTACGATCCCGCTGCCCCCCCCCGCAAGGTGCGATCTTGCTGCCCCCCCGCAAGGTGAGATCCCGCTGCCCCCCCCCCCGCAAGGTGCGATCCCGCTGCCCCCCCCCCGCAAGGTGAGATCCCGCTGCCCCCCCCCGCAAGGTGCGATCCCGCTGCCCCCCCCCCGCAAGGTGCGATCCCGCTGCCCCCCCCGCACTGTGCGATCCCGCTGCCCCCCCCGCACTGTGCGATCCCGCTGCCCCCCCGCACTGTGCGATCCCGCTGCCCCCCCCGCAAGGTGAGATCCCGCTGCCCCCCCCCGCAAGGTGAGATCCCGCTGCCCCCCCCCCGCAAGGTGCGATCCCGCTGCCCCCCCCGCACTGTGCGATCCCGCTGCCCCCCCCGCAAAGTGCGATCCCGCTGCCCCCCCGCAAGGTGCGATCCCGCTTCCCCCCCCCGCACTGTGTGATCCCGCTGCCCCCCCGCACTGTGCGATCCCGCTGCCCCCCCCCACAAGGTACGATCCCGCTGCCCCCCCCGCAAGGTGCGATCCCGCTGCCCCCCCGCAAGGTGCGATCCCGCTGCCCCCCCCGCACTGTGCGATTCCGCTGCCCCCCCCACCCCGCAAGGTGCGATCCCGCTGCCCCCCCCCCCCCCGGCAAGGTGCGATCCCGCTGCCCCCCCCCGCAAGGTGCGATCCCGCTGCCCCCCCCGCAAGGTGCGATCCCGCTGCCCCCCTCGCAATGTGCGATCCCGCTGCCCCCCCCGCACTGTGCGATCCCGCTGCCCCCCCCCCGCAAGGTGCGATCCCGCTGCCCCCCCCGCAAGGTGCTATCCCGCTGCCCCCCCGCAAGGTGCGATCCCGCTGCCCCTCCCCCCCCCCCCCCAGAAGGTGCAATCCCGCTGCCCCCCCCCCACAAGGTGCGATCCCGCTGCCTCCCCCCGCAAGGTGCGATCCCGCTGCTTCCCCCCGCAAGGTGCGATCCCGCTGCTTCCCCCCGCACTGTGCGATCCCGCTGCCCCCCGCAAGGTGCGATCCCGCTGCCCCCCCCCCCCGCAAGGTGCGATCCCGCTGCCCCCCCCCCCCCGCAAGGTGCGATCCCGCTGCCCCCCCCTGCAAGGTGCGATCCCGCTGCCCCCCTTCCCCACAAGGTGCGATCCCGCTGCCCCCCCCCCACAAGGTGCGATCCCGCTGCCCCCCCCGCAAAACAACCTTTTGTGCAGAATGTAACTATGTAACTATGTAACTTTGTAACCAGCTCAGTCACAGCATCTCTCAGCTTTAGTTTCTCTAGAAATTAATGACAAATTCCATTTCTTCCGGGGCTTCAATGGGGGAGAGTTTGCCAATCACGTGTTTCCTTTCCCCTTATCCTCCCCCCTGTCCTTATCTTTACTGGCTCTCTGATAAGGGGAGGGGGAGAAAGGGGGCTTTTCCTGTGCAAACTCTTGTTGAACACACAGAGACGTCAGACAAACACCATGTTTACAAACTAACTTTAAAAATTATTTTGAAAATACTTGTAGATCCGATTTTGGTAAAAACAAAATATCTAATCACCCACATGGGACCCCTTAAATATGTTCCTACCATTAGTTCACTTTGGTCCAGTGAGGGATTGACCCTCTAAAGTGCCTGTTGGGTGTCAATGTCAGTGCAAGGTCGGCGTTTTTACCCACCACCAACCTTCTCTTTTCTCAGAACGTGTTGGGTGCAGTTAAGTGCCATGAAACGCGTCAGGGAGAGCTGGAGGAGGAGAGGAATCGCCTACGTGGAGATCTGCGGGCCCTGCACGGAGAGGCTCCCGAGAGGGACCCCGACCTCAAGGGGCTGCAGAGACAGCTCGAGGAAAAGTCCGACACGGTACAGTGCCCCCATAATACACATGGGGTAACGAGATAGGAGATTATGTGCGGAAGAGTTTAGGTGATAAGATGGTACCCCGAAAGTTCTGCGTGTAAGGATGGGAATGTTTGTGGGTTCTCAATCCGAACTTCCAATCTCAGCCCCGGGGACCCCCTGCTTCCATATATACTTTCATCGGAAGGTGCGGCTCTGGCGGGGCCCAGAAAATGTTTGTTTGCAGGTGCCACGGGCCAATAGGCAGCTGCGATGTCATCCTTCGCGCCTTCCTATTGGGCCGCGTGATGCGGGATCTTTAAACAGGAGAGATACGGGCTGCACCTTTGGCGGAAAGTATCTCAGGAAGCAGGGGGTCCCCGGAGCTGAAATTAATGGGGGTGATCTCCGGAGACCCCTTGCTTCCTACCTAGGGAGGAGGGAGGCGGGGGAACCTTTTTTCTTTCTTTTGAAGGCACAACTCCTTCAAATGTTCAATACCTTCAAGAAATAGATAGGCCGTAAAAATTAAAGTGCGAAGTTAGATCTGTAATTAGCACTCTGCCAGAGGGCCAGCGTCTCGTGCTCGCCCCATGCAGCAACGTGACGCGATTGGCGCCCTGGATGGAGCACGGAAGGGGAGGGAGCTCCATTTCCATTTGAATCAGGCCGGCCTCTCGGATTGGTCTGGCGATCCGCCCAATGACGTGGCTGGTAGGTCACAGTGGCCCCTGGCATGGGCCAGAGCCGATGTCCGTAACGCATCCATCAGTAGAGCGTCGTGGGGGTTAAGATATCAACCAACACACATCAGTTTGCCCTTATAAGAATTGGAGACGCGCTTATGGGGTCGTCGGCCAGAGTTTGCAAGTCAGCGAAGCCCTGTTATCCGGCCAGTAATTATCCGGCCAGTAATTATCTGGCCAGTAATTATCCGGCCAGTAATTATCCGGCCAGTAATTATCCGGCCAGTAATTATCCGGCCAGTAATTATCCTGCCAGTAATTATCCGGCCAGTAATTATCCTGCCAGTAATTATCCTGCCAGTAATTATCCGGCCAGTAATTATCCGGCCAGTAATTATCCGGCCAGTAATTATCCGGCCAGTAATTATCCGGCCAGTAATTATCCGGCCAGTAATTATCCGGCCAGTAATTATCCCGCCAGTAATTATCCCGCCAGTAATTATCCCGCCAGTAATTACCCGGCCAGTAATTACCCGGCCAGTAATTACCCGGCCAGTAATTACCCGGCCAGTAATTATCCTGCCAGTAATTATCCTGCCAGTATATATCCCGCCAGTAATTATCCCGCCAGTAATTATCCCGCCAGTAATTATCCGGCCATTTTTGGTGCCCCGGTATAAGTAATATATGTTCCCGGATTGCAGCGTCTTGTCGATGTTTTATTCCAGATCTCCACGATGGCGTTAGAAATGAAAGTGTTACAGGAAAAGAACGATAGTCTTATGAAAGGTAACGCACATATCAGCAGCGTGTGTACGTGTGCGTGTATATATATATATATATATATATATATATATATATATATATATATATATGGTGTAGAGGTATCTGTACCGTGTTAGCCGAGCTTAATAATCAAAAACGAATAGACGATACCGTTCTGTGACTAACTAAATGCTTTTATTTGTGCGAGCTTTCGAGGTGCGCTGATCTTTTCTTAGGGCGCTGTTACAATTGATTCAGCCAAAAAACTTTCTTGAAACAAAGCATCTGTGGATTAAACTTATCCCTCCCCCTGTGCAGTATTTGATTTATGACCTGAGGTGTTAAATGGTCCTTGAATGCTTGTGATGTAAGAGAATGTGTGTCTATATGTGTGTGTGTGTGTGTGTGTGTGCAAATCTTAATTAATAAGCGCCCACAGTGTGTGCAGCGCCTTAGAAAAGGTGTGTGTAGAGGGGGTGTAGGGTGTATAACAATGGTGTGGGTAGGTGTGGAAATGTAAGAGGGTGTTGCATTTCTGTTGTTGTGTGTGGCTACTATGTGGTCCACTACACGGAGACAAGAGAACTCTCTTCCCACGAGGGCTAAAGCCCATGTCTATACATACTGCGCTATATGAATGCACACACACCTGTCTCTTACACATACATATGTGCAATGTAATTCCATCCCTATACACCAATAGGGACTACACAGTACCCACACACATGCACAGAAATGCAACACCCTCTTACATTTCCACACCTACCCACACCATTGGTATACACTCCCACTCCCCACACACCTTTTGTAAAGCGCTTTACACACTGTGGGCGCTTTTTTAAGATACACACACACATACATGTACATACACACACACGCACACACACATATAGACACACACTCTTACATCACAAGCATTCAGGGACCATTTAACACCTCAGGTCATAAATTGCATACTGCACAGGGGGGAGGGATAAGTTTAACCCACAGATGCTTTGTTTCAAGAAAGTTTTTTGGCTGAATCAATTGTAACATCGCCCGAAGAAGAGATCAGCGCACCTCGAAAGCTCGCACAAATAAAAGCATTTCGTTAGCCACAGAACGGTATATTCGTCCAGGGGAAGCAGGTGGCGAAACGTGCGCGTCGGGGCTCTTTTGTTTGTTCAGGATCCAGGCTGATTCATCTCTCCCCTGCTGCAATTTTCAATTTGGCGCTCTCACTGCTCATTTGAGCATGCGCATTGTGGCGATTTCACCCATCTGGACTCTCTTCCAGCGCTCCAGTTGCAAACACCCAGCCACTATTAACCCTCACTTGGACCAGTGCTAAGTACTCCATCATACTTATTGTTGACATCTGTCTTTAGCGCTGCTGCTTATCTGTGTGTGCCAATTCAATGTGCAATACTCATACATGTCTGCTATATATTACCAACTGTCTGTGCACACATCAGCATATGCATCTATTCTGAGCTTTTATTATTGGTGATTCTGACTGGCCGGTCCAAGTGCTAGGAGGCAACTTAGGCCCGGGACATAGTGGTTTTAAGCTCGCTGAGGGCTGAGCCGCGCTGAGCCGATGCACAAAGCCCCTGCATCTGTCATCAGCGCGGCTATAGTTTCTCCCTCCGCATGCGCGCTGATGCGTGCGGAGGCTGAGAAACTTTCCCGAGACAGACAGTTTTGAAATTTGCCGCTCGGGGAAGCGTAGGAGCGGTCACGTGACCGCTCCCATCCAATGGGAGCGGGGAACTAGCCCTGCCTCCCGCCCCGCCTCCTGGCACGCCTCCGCCCCGCCCCCAGAGCGCGCTCACTGCCTCGCCTGCAAGGACAGGGTAAAACCCCGTTTTGGAGCAGGCGAGGTAGAGCAGGAGCGCGGCTCAGCGCTGTTTGCTCCTCTATGTCCCAGGCCTTAGTTGCCTCCACACTTTAGGGTTTGGGTCTCTGCGTGTGCATATGGCAGTCTATACATAGTTACTTCTGACACATTAACCTCTTCACTACTTCTGGTTTGTCACACGTTAGCTTACAGCTTTTATACCAGCTTATTTGTGATCTGTTGAATGTGTTCATACTTATGTCTGTAACTTCATGTATTTTCAATTCATTAGTGTTCAGTAGCAATCAGTCCTTGGTACACTGTGGATCCTTTTTTTTTTCATCCAAAAATGTTTTTATTGAGCACATGGTACATTCATTACAGTATCGTCCAATCCAGTGTCAAACATACATGTAGCCATGACTACTCAGTTTTTATATATGAACCATAACTGACGTACTGGGGAGACGTACTGACGACAAGACCATAGACAAGGAACAGATAGGGAGGGGAGTGGGGGGGGGGGAGGAAGAGGGGAGTGGGGGGGGGGGGGAGGAAGAGGGGAGGTGCAGCAGTCCCAGGGTGTCTTTCATTCTCCGGAGCGTCGCAGGAAGAGCCCGCCGTTGGTGGCTCCCAGGATGGTATAACGATCCCCAGGTCCTGACCTTCTGCTGCCCCTGTGACCATACTGTGGCCAACCATTTGGCCCTTCTACCTGTCCAACTTAGCGTCGAGTCTCGTTTGTTAAGTTTGTAGACGTCTATCTAATCTAATGTCTTCCTACACCAGAGGAGAATGCGATAATGAATTTCAAAGCAATATGTTGGAGGCACTGACCCCTGGGATATCTATTTGGGCCAGCCAAGGCGTCCAAACTTTTAGGAAATTTGTGCCGGTGTCGTTAACCAGACTCGTTAACTGCTCCATCCGACAGACATACCAAATTCTATTCCTGATTTGTGGGATGTTGGGTGCCTCGGGCTGCTTCCAGAATGCTGCGATTTCACACCTCAGGGCGGTTGCAAAATGTGCAACTAATTTGTGTGCCGATCTGTTTAGCCCCGGGGTGCGTCTGGCCAGCAGAAACAACCAGGGGTCCAAAGGGATCGTACAACCGAGAATTCTCTGAAGCCAATTCCTGATGTCTTCTCATAATGTGATTAGCTTGGGACAACCCCACAGCATGTGCAGCAAGTCTGCCTGTTCTCCACATTGTTTGGGGCGCAATGGGGAGTAATTTCTGACAAACTTAGATAATCGTATTGGGGTCAGGTACCATCTCATTAGGACTTTATACGCATTCTCCTTTAATGTGGTGCATATAGAACTTTTAGATGCTGCTGTAACGATATGGTTCCAGTCCTCGTTCTCTAACGTCTCTCCCAAGTCCATATCTCCCACCTGGTCTTGTAACTCAGCACTTCGTCTTCGTCAGTCGCTGGGGAGACCACCTCTCTGTATATACCAGAGATAAGTCCACTGGTATCTGTCCCTCTGGAGCAGAGCTGTTCAAAGTTAGTGCGCTTAGGGCGTTTTGGAAATTTAGTATAGAATGCTCTTAACTGGAGGTATCTAAAGAATTCTGAATGTGGTACTGCTTTTTCAGATTTCATTTGCTCAAAAGATTTTATTGTTATTCGTCCCTCCAGGTGTAATAGCCGAGTGTAGCCTTTCTGTTTCCAAATTGTAAAGTCTTTACTGTGCAGGCCCGGAGCGAAGTCAGGGTTTCCCAAAATTGGGGTCATCAAGGAGTGCTGCCACGTAAGGGCAAATCTATATTTGCTTTTGTCCCATACTGTTAACGAGCTGTTGACCGCGGAGAGCGGGTTGCTTATGGATTTATGCACCATTTTTGGCAGCCATATTAAGTCTTGTAGTGCCACCGGGGCACAACAGTCAGACTCCAGTTCCACCCAGCGCTTTAGACCCGGGTGGGTGTGCCACTGAGTAATTTGGGATAATTGGGTCGCTCTGAAATACGATAACAAGCAAGGTACCGCTAACCCTCCTCGTGTTGTGGGCCGAAGAAGTGTGCTAGTTTTAATGCGGGGCGTTTTGTTACCCCAGACGAATTTCACCATTGCCGACTGCAGCCGGAGGATGTCTTCCCTAAATATAGGGATCGGTAGGGTCTGAAATAGGTACAACATTCTAGGGAGGAGGTTCATTTTGAGAGTCTGGATCCTGCCGATCCAGGATATGCTGTACCCTGCCCACTTCCGGAGATCCTCCTTCAGAGTCCGTATTAGTCTGGGATAATTTGCTTTATATAGGGTGTCAAATTGCTTCGTGATATTTACCCCTAGGTATTTAATGGAGGAGGTTTGCCATTTAAAGTTAAAGTTCACCGTGATCAATTTTTCAGTGACTTTAGGTAGGTTTATGTTCAAGGCCTCTGACTTTGCCTGGTTGATTTTGAACCCTGATATCGCATTAAATTCCACTAGAATACTGAAGACATTTGGCAGAGAGGTGAGGGGCTGTGATAATGTGAGTATCACGTCATCAGCGTACAGGGCCACTTTATGTGGCTGCTCCCCAATTTGGATATCTGTTATATTTGGGCTTAGGCGAATATGTGCTGCCAGGGGTTCGATGAATAGCGCAAAGAGAAGGGGGGATAGAGGACATCCCTGTCTGGTGCCGCTCTGAATCAGGAATTCCCCCGACGGGAAGCCCTGGTGCCTGACCCTCGCCGTCGGCCCCTGATACAGAGCGAGAACTTCCTCCAACATTCTCCCCCCCAGGCCGAACTCCCCAAGCGTCTCTCTCAGGTAGGGCCAGTCTATTCTATCGAATGCTTTCTCTGCATCCAGGCTAAGCATCATCGACGGGATATGTTTCTTTTGTGCCAGATCTATCAAATCTATGATTCGTCTAGTGTTATCAGATGCCTGACGCCCACAGACGAACCCTACTTGATCGGGGTGGACCAACCGCAGCAACACCTGATTAAGGCGATTAGCCAGTAATTTGGAGAAGATTTTTGTGTCTGAATTAATCAGAGAGATGGGTCTATAGCTTTTACAATCCGCTGGGTCTTTCCCCTGTTTGTGGATCACAGAGATAGACGCCTGGAGCATCGAAGCCGGGATGGGGGCACCGTCCATAAAGGAATTACACAATTTTAACAGGTGAGGAGCTAGCAGATTACGAAAATTTTTATAATAGAGATTGGAGAAGCCATCTGGGCCGGGGGCTTTGGATGCTTTCAGTGATTTCATTACCTCCAAAAGCTCCTCTATAGTGAAGTCTGCCTGTAGTGCGTCCCTCTCCTCTTGGTAATTTGGCCTCTTTTAAGAACGTCTTCAGGCGGGCCTGAGTGGTAGTATTATGGACCACTTTTGCTCCGTCATAGAGGGTCTCATAATATGCTTTGAATTCCTCCACTATTAATTTAGGGTCCGAGGTGAGAGCGCCTTTTGCTGTCCGAATTGCCTGAATTTGGGAGACTTGGTTTCTGTTTCTAATTTTATTGGCAAGTAAGGTATCTGGCTTGTTTGCCTTTTCATAGAATTTCCGCTTAGAGCAAGACAGCTCCTTCTCAGCACGGGAGGGCAGCAGTAAGTTTAGTTTAGTTTTAGTGTCTAACAACTCCTTAAGGGTCGTTGCATTTTTATTATCTTTGTGAAGGGTTGACAGGACCGCCAATTCCTTTTTCAATTGTATAATTTTTGCGTCCTTTTCCCTCTTCCGCTTACACGCAATCCCTATGAGTTCTCCTCGCAGAGTTGCCTTATGGGCTTCCCAAAGGGTGGACTGTGAAATCACACTTCACGTGTTCTCCTGGAAGTATACCCTGATTCTATCCCCCACTTTTTGTGAGATTTCGGGGATTTTTAACAATACTTCATTGAGTTTCCAATTCGCTCCTGGTCTGTCAAGACTGAATTCCGTGCACCGCAGCTCAATCGACGCATGATCTGACCACGAAATATCGTGGATTCCCGAGTGGGAGATCTGCGAAACCATTCTGCTAGACACAAAGAGATAGTCTATCCCACTGTATCTGTCGTGGGGGTGGGAGTAAAATGTAAAACCTTTTTCAGTGTGGTGTTGCTCCCGCCAAACATCTAATAGATTATTGGTTCTCAGCCCTCGGTTCCAAGCTGCCCTAACCGTTGACCGGTTTTGTCCCCCTGGGGTGCATCGATCGAGCAGAGGATCCAGAGTCTGATTAAAATCTCCCCCTAGGATAATGTTCCCTTGTGCAAGTTTTCTGAGTACAGAGAAAAATCGCTCTAGGAAAGCCTCTGCGTTGCCGCTTGGGGCGTAAACATTTGCAAAAGTGAAAGGTTGACCCCGTAGTTCCCCTATGACAATCAAGAATCGACCGTTCTTGTCTTTTTTGACGGTCTGTACTTGGATTGGCAGTCGGTTATGAAACAATGTAGCTACCCCCCGCTTTTTTTTGTTGGCAAAGGCTGAGAACCATGTTTTGTATTTGTAGTCAATGTATTTCGGGGAGCTGGTTTTAGAGAAATGCGTCTCTTGCAACATTAGGATGTCGGGGTCAGTCTTTTTATAGTCAGTCATAGCTAGTTTCCGCTTCCCTGGACTATTAAAGCCTTTCACATTACGTGAAAGGAGTATAATTTCTTTACTCATGAGTAGTTACCCGCCTCTCTCCTCGTCTGCTGGCTCACTGGATCTTCTGGGTACGGGGGTACTCTCTGCCCGAAGGGGGGCTCTCCGGGTTTCGGCTCCGACTTTCAGCGTCCTGTGACTGCAGCAAGGGGAGACACACTGGGGGAACACAGAAACACACAACACATGATAAAACCTTTAATGAATGTCCGGGGACTGGGCGAGAACTAGCTCCCCCAATCTCCTTCGTTGCCCCTCCTGGGCGTTCAGCCTTGGCGGAGTCTGGGATGGCCCTCCCTCCCCCTCTCCCGCCCCGAATGGCTGGCCTAGTGGGGACTTTCATGGGCCACATGCCGGGTTTCCCCTCTGCGCCCAAGTGGAGACCCATGCTCAAGGCCATCGCGGGGGGCAACACCCTGCCCCCCCTCCAACTCCTGAGTTAAACTTTCTTGTAAAACAACACTTTATTATCGTTATTATAACTGTTAACTTTAACCTTTACTCTTAGAACTTGCCAATTATCAATTTCCTTTATTCTCCCTTTGCCCTTCCCTTCGCTACTACAGTATAATCGTGAGCTTCTGAGCTATGCCTCCCCGCTGTCCGAAGGGCGTGTGCTACACTGTTCTATTGATGTTCCTATCTGTTTTTGTGTGAATGGCCCCCTTGCGTGCCTATGTAGCTTATATGGATATCCTTGGCCCGTTATACCCTGATGTGGGGCAATCTCATTTATTAATTCCCTTAGCTCTCTGCAGCCTGTGTCTTTTATTATCTCTCGGCCCCCCTCCTCCTCTGTTTCTTGCCGGTGCTCTGTGTTTCGCCGTCGCTGCACTCATGGCCCATGTCCGGGTTCTCGGCATCCTCCTCTCTGTGGCTCTCTCCTATGTCCTGAGTGCTTCCTGGGGCGCCGCTTGTGTCGCCTCCTCTCGCGAGTCCTCTGCGCGCTCCCGTCGCCGACTGCCGACGTCATCCGATTCCGCTCTCATGCCTCCTCCAAGATGGCGGCCGCTCCACTTCCTGTGACGTCCTTCCGGGGGACGCCATTTTCCTTAGCCGAGCCCGCGAAGGAGGACGTCCTCTCACCTGCTCTCGTGTTGGGGTAAGCTCCGCTTCCGTAACTAAGCCATGCGGTCCGCCTGTGCCCCCAGCGCCATCATGGCTGGCGTGCGTTCCATTGCCATCGGCCATTTTCAACACCAGGTAAGGGTTGGTAGCTTTGGATTTTGTTGTTTTTCCTCGCCCTTCTTTCAGCCGGTGCCTCGGGGCTCAGTTGGATCGGGGGACGTGTCTGGTTTAGTCTTTCGGCACAAAGTCAGGCATTAGCTTAGGGTTTCAGGGCAGGGGGGAACTTTATAGGAGCGGCAAGATCTCGTTTTAACACTGGGTAAACCGTAACCCAAACTTTCTGTTCTTGTGGAGGAACTGGCGTGTCCCTCAAATCTCTTCTGTAGCTTCAGGGTCGCGGTTTGGTTTCGATGGGCCGGCTGTCCTCCATTCTGCCTCCTCCCGTTGCTGGGGTTTTTTGTCGGACCCTCCTTCACCCCCAGTTTATTCAAAAAGTCCTCACTCTCTTCGATCTCTCTCATCGAGATGGCCTTCCCGTTTTTTATGACTAGTAGGCCAAACGGGAAGGTCCAGCAGTAGCGTATTTCCCAGTCTCTTAGTAACTTGGTGACGGGTTGTAATGCCCTTCTCCTAGCCAACGTGACCGGGGAGAGATCCTGGAACAGCTGCATCGTGGCTCCCTCGAACCGGCAGGAACCTTCAGCTTTGGTGCTCTTAATGAACGCGTCCCTGGTCTTAAAGTAGTGCAGCCTGGCGATGACATCGCGCGGCTGCTCCATTGCCGCCAGGCGGTTTCTGAGGGCCCTGTGGCAGCGGTCCATAGCTCTCTCAGCTTCTGCGAGGTCAGGAAGCAATGTCCCCAGTCATCTGGAGACGAACCCCTCCACGTCCGTTATTGCCTCCGGGATGCCGCAAACTCTTATATTGTTGCGGCGATCCCGGTTTTCGGCATCCTCCTGTCTGTCAGTTATCTCTGATATTTGGGCTTGCATATATGTGGCTCGTTTGTCCGCTTTTTTAATTTGTTTCGTTGCGGTCGCCATCTTGTCCTCAAGAGCCCCCGTCCGCTCCCCCAGGCCCTGTACTTCTTTCTTCAAGTCCTGCAGCCCGACCTGGATCATAGTCTTCATGTCTTGGCACAGATAACATTCCAAGAGACACTGTTTTTAAGTAATCCTTGCTTCATTCATTGTAACATCGCCGGAAGAAGAGATCAGTGTATCTCGAAAGCTCGCACAAATAAAAGCGTTTCGTTAGCCACAG
>NC_134500.1:27711715-27718110 GCF_040206685.1 Ascaphus truei
CATACACACAGTGATATACACATACACACAGTGATATACACACAGATACACTGATACACATACACACAGTGATATACACACTGATACACTGATACACATACACACAGTGATATACACACAGATACACATACACACAATGATATACACACTGATACACATACACACAGTGATATACACACAGATACACTGATACACATACACACAGTGATATACACACAGATACACTGATACACATACACACAGTGATATACACACAGATACACTGATACACATACACACAGTGATATACACACTGATACACATACACACAGTGATATACACACTGATACACATACACACAGTGATATACACAGATACACTGATACACATACACACAGTGATATACACACAGATACACTGATACACATACACACAGTGATATACACACATACACACTGATACACATACACACAGTGATATGCATATACACACACATTGATACACATATAGACCCACTGATACACATACACACAGTGATATACACACATACACACAGTGATATACATATACACACATACACACTGATACACATACACACAGTGATATACCTATACACACACATTGATACACATATAGACCCACTGATACACATACACACAGTGATATACACACAGATACACATACACACAGTGATATACACTGATACAAATACACACAGTGAGATACACACAGATACACACAGTGATATACACACTGATACACATACACACAGTGATATACACACAGATACACATACACACAGTGATATACACTGATACACTGATACACATACACACAGTGATATACACACAGATATACATATACACGGTGATATACACACAGATACACATACACAGTGATATACACACACATACACACAGTGATATACACACAGATACACATACACACAGTGATATACACACAGATACACATACACACAGTGATATACACACAGATACACATACAGTGTGTGTCTGCGTGTATCTGCGTGCCCCTCAGTAACACGCTCACTCTGCGTCTCTTTGCCCCTCAGTAACACGCTCACCCTGCGTCTCTTTGCCCCTCAGTAACACGCTCACCCTGCGTCTCTTTGCCCCTCAGTAACACGCTCACCCTGCGTCTCTTTGCCCCTCAGTAACACGCTCACCCTGCGTCTCTTTGCCCCTCAGTAACACGCTCACCCTGCGTCTCTTTGCCCCTCAGTAACACGCTCACCCTGCGTCTCTTTGCCCCTCAGTAACACGCTCACCCTGCGTCTCTTTGCCCCTCAGTAACACGCTCACCCTGCGTCTCTTTGCCCCTCAGTAACACGCTCACCCTGCGTCTCTTTGCCCCTCAGTAACACGCTCACCCTGCGTCTCTTTGCCCCTTAGTAACACGCTCACCCTGCGTCTCTTTGCCCCTCAGTAACACGCTCATCCTGCGTCTCTTTGCCCCTCAGTAACACGCTCATCCTGCTTCTCTTTGCCCCTCAGTAACACGCTCACCCTGCGTCTCTTTGCCTCTCAGTAACACGCTCACCCTGCGTCTCTTTGCCCCTCAGTAACACGCTCACCCTGCGTCTCTTTGCCCCTCAGTAACACGCTCACCCTGCGTCTCTTTGCCCCTCAGTAACACGCTCACCCTGCGTCTCTTTGCCCCTCAGTAACACGCTCACCCTGCGTCTCTTTGCCCCTCAGTAACACGCTCACCCTGCGTCTCTTTGCCCCTCAGTAACACGCTCACCCTGCGTCTTTGCCCCTCAGTAACACGCTCACCCTGCGTCTCTTTGCCCCTCAGTAACACGCTCACCCTGCGTCTCTTTGCCCCTCAGTAACACGCTCACCCTGCTTCTCTTTGCCCCTCAGTAACACGCTCACCCTGCGTCTCTTTGCCCCTCAGTAACACGCTCACCCTGCTTCTCTTTGCCCCTCAGTAACACGCTCAAACTGCGTCTCTTTGCCCCTCAGTAACACGCTCACCCTGCGTCTCTTTGCCCCTCAGTAACACGCTCACCCTGCGTCTCTTTGCCCCTCAGTAACACGCTCACCCTGCGTCTCTTTGCCCCTCAGTAACACGCTCACCCGGCGTCTCTTTGCCCCTCAGTAACGCGCTCACCCTGCGTCTCTTTGCCCCTCAGTAACACGCTCACCCTGCGTCTCTTTGCCCCTCAGTAACACGCTCACCCTGCGTCTCTTTGCCCCTCAGTAACACGCTCACCCTGCGTCTCTTTGCCCCTCAGTAACACGCTCACCCTGCGTCTCTTTGCCCCTCAGTAACACGCTCACCCTGCGTCTCTTTGCCCCTCAGTAACACGCTCACCCTGCGTCTCTTTGCCCCTCAGTAACACGCTCACCCTGCGTCTCTTTGCCCCTCAGTAACACGCTCACCCTGCGTCTCTTTGCCCCTCAGTAACACGCTCACCCTGCGTCTCTTTGCCCCTCAGTAACACGCTCACCCTGCGTCTCTTTGCCCCTCAGTAACACGCTCACCCTGCGTCTCTTTGCCCCTCAGTAACACGCTCACCCTGCGTCTCTTTGCCCCTCAGTAACACGCTCACCCTGCTTCTCTTTGCCCCTCAGTAACACGCTCACCCTGCGTCTCTTTGCCCCTCAGTAACACGCTCACCCTGCGTCTCTTTGCCCCTCAGTAACACGCTCACCCTGCGTCTCTTTGCCCCTCAGTAACACGCTCACCCTGCGTCTCTTTGCCCCTCAGTAACACGCTCGCCCTGCGTCTCTTTGCCCCTCAGTAACACGCTCACCCTGCGTCTCTTTGCCCCTCAGTAACACGCTCGCCCTGCGTCTCTTTGCCCCTCAGTAACACGCTCACCCTGCGTCTCTTTGCCCCTCAGAACACGCTCACCCTGCGTCTCTTTGCCCCTCAGTAACACGCTCACCCTGCGTCTCTTTGCCCCTCAGTAACACGCTCACCCTGCGTCTCTTTGCCCCTCAGTAACACGCTCACCCTGCGTCTCTTTGCCCCTCAGTAACACGCTCACCCTGCGTCTCTTTGCCCCTCAGTAACACGCTCACCCTGCGTCTCTTTGCCCCTCAGTAACACGCTCACCCTGCTTCTCTTTGCCCCTCAGTAACACGCTCACCCTGCGTCTCTTTGCCCCTCAGTAACACGCTCACCCTGCGTCTCTTTGCCCCTCAGTAACGTGCTCACCCTGCGTCTCTTTGCCCCTCAGTAACACGCTCACCCTGCGTCTCTTTGCCCCTCAGTAACACGCTCACCCTGCGTCTCTTTGCCCCTCAGTAACACGCTCACCCTGCGTCTCTTTGCCCCTCAGTAACACGCTCACCCTGCGTCTCTTTGCCCCTCAGTAACACGCTCACCCTGCGTCTCTTTGCCCCTCAGTAACACGCTCACCCTGCGTCTCTTTGCCCCTCAGTAACACGCTCACCCTGCGTCTCTTTGCCCCTCAGTAACGTGCTCACCCTGCGTCTCTTTGCCCCTCAGTAACAAGCTCACCCTGCGTCTCTTTGCCCCTCAGTAACGTGCTCACCCTGCGTCTCTTTGCCCCTCAGTAACACGCTCACCCTGCGTCTCTTTGCCCCTCAGTAACGTGCTCACCCTGCGTCTCTTTGCCCCTCAGTAACAAGCTCACCCTGCGTCTCTTTGCCCCTCAGTAACACGCTCACCCTGCGTCTCTTTGCCCCTCAGTAACGCGCTCACCCTGCGTCTCTTTGCCCCTCAGTAACACGCTCACCCTGCGTCTCTTTGCCCCTCAGTAACACGCTCACCCTGCGTCTCTTTGCCCCTCAGTAACACGCTCACCCTGCGTCTCTTTGCCCCTCAGTAACACGCTCACCCTGCGTCTCTTTGCCCCTCAGTAACACGCTCACCCTGCGTCTCTTTGCCCCTCAGTAACACGCTCACCCTGCGTCTCTTTGCCCCTCAGTAACACGCTCACCCTGCGTCTCTTTGCCCCTCAGTAACACGCTCACCCTGCGTCTCTTTGCCCCTCAGTAACACGCTCACCCTGCGTCTCTTTGCCCCTCAGTAACACGCTCACCCTGCGTCTCTTTGCCCCTCAGTATCCCGCTCACCCTGCGTCTCTTTGCCCCTCAGTAACACGCTCACCCTGCTTCTCTTTGCCCCTCAGTAACACGCTCAACCTGCGTCTCTTTGCCCCTCAGTAACACGCTCACCCTGCGTCTCTTTGCCCCTCAGTAACACGCTCACCCTGCGTCTCTTTGCCTCTCAGTAACACGCTCACCCTGCGTCTCTTTGCCCCTCAGTAACACGCTCACCCTGCGTCTCTTTGCCCCTCAGTAACACGCTCACCCTGCGTCTCTTTGCCTCTCAGTAACACACTCACCCTGCGTCTCTTTGCCCCTCAGTAACACGCTCACCCTGCGTCTCTTTGCCCCTCAGTAACACGCTCACCCTGCGTCTCTTTGCCCCTCAGTAACACGCTCACCCTGCGTCTCTTTGCCCCTCAGTAACACGCTCACCCTGCGTCTCTTTGCCTCTCAGTAACACGCTCACCCTGCGTCTCTTTGCCCCTCAGTAACACGCTCACCCTGCGTCTCTTTGCCCCTCAGTAACACGCTCACCCTGCGTCTCTTTGCCCCTCAGTAACACGCTCACCCTGCGTCTCTTTGCCCCTCAGTAACACGCTCACCCTGCGTCTCTTTGCCCCTCAGTAACACGCTCACCCTGCGTCTCTTTGCCCCTCAGTAACACGCTCACCCTGCGTCTCTTTGCCCCTCAGTAACACGCTCACCCTGCGTCTCTTTGCCCCTCAGTAACACGCTCACCCTGCGTCTCTTTGCCCCTCAGTAACACGCTCACCCTGCGTCTCTTTGCCCCTCAGTAACACGCTCACCCTGCGTCTCTTTGCCCCTTAGTAACACGCTCACCCTGCGTCTCTTTGCCCCTCAGTAACACGCTCACCCTGCGTCTCTTTGCCCCTCAGTAACACGCTCACCCTGCGTCTCTTTGCCTCTCAGTAACACGCTCACCCTGCGTCTCTTTGCCCCTCAGTAACACGCTCACCCTGCGTCTCTTTGCCCCTCAGTAACACGCTCACCCTGCGTCTCTTTGCCCCTCAGTAACACGCTCACCCTGCTTCTCTTTTCCCCTCAGTAACACGCTCACCCTGCGTCTCTTTGCCCCTCAGTAACACGCTCACCCTGCGTCTCTTTGCCCCTCAGTAACACGCTCACCCTGCTTCTCTTTGCCCCTCAGTAACACGCTCACCCTGCTTCTCTTTGCCCCTCAGTAACACGCTCACCCTGCGTCTCTTTGCCCCTCAGTAACACGCTCACCCTGCGTCTCTTTGCCCCTCAGTAACACGCTCACCCTGCGTCTCTTTGCCCCTCAGTAACACGCTCACCCTGCGTCTCTTTGCCCCTCAGTAACACGCTCACCCTGCGTCTCTTTGCCCCTCAGTAACACGCTCACCCTGCGTCTCTTTGTCCCTCAGTAACACGCTCACCCTGCGTCTCTTTGCCCCTCAGTAACACGCTCACCCTGCGTCTCTTTGCCCCTCAGTAACACGCTCACCCTGCGTCTCTTTGCCCCTCAGTAACACGCTCACCCGGCGTCTCTTTGCCCCTCAGTAACACGCTCACCCGGCGTCTCTTTGCCCCTCAGTAACACGCTCACCCTGCGTCTCTTTGCCCCTCAGTAACACGCTCACCCTGCGTCTCTTTGCCCCTCAGCCAAGCTGCGCTTCCAGCAGCAGGTGCAGCACATAAGAAGCGCCTCTCACCCTGACCGAGACCCCGCAGTGCCCCGGCTCTCCAGCCACCCCGCAGTGCCCCGGCTCTCCAGCCACCCCGTGGCAGACCCCATAAACTCTCAGCCAAGTACTGAAGCCCAGCTCTCCACCCCGGGGGGAAGCCAGGACTCGTCAGCGCCAGGCAGCGAAGCGGGCGCCCCAATCCCGTCCGGGAGCCCTTCCGACGGGTCGTGGGCAGCGTCCTCGCCGGGCTCCGGATCTCCCACACCCGTTACCACCCCCCTGATGAAGCTCAACCTTCCGGGGTCTCTGGGGAAGAGCTGGAGACGACCCCCCGAGTCTCTGAGTCCCAGTGACAGCGAGGGGACCGGCGACACGCACCTCACTCACACTCACTCCGCCCTGCTCTCCCCCAGACCGTACCGGCCTCAGAAGAGAGCTCCGGCCTTCAGGCGTGGCGAGAGCCAGGAACACACGGCGAGCTCCTAACCCCAGAAGCGCCTGCGACAACTTGGACAGGGCCAGTTTCAGAAGTCCCCCCTTTTTCCTCCTTCACCCACATACGTCACCGTCAACTCCTCGCTGGGTTCCTCAAGCCGCCGCGCTGTATCGACGCGGAAACCATTTTTGCGGCAGGCATAAGCTTATAGAGGTCCGTATTACAATGGCTAAGAAGTGAAGAGTGACGTGTGCTCATTTGCAT
>NC_134500.1:27718310-27765810 GCF_040206685.1 Ascaphus truei
GAATTTATTAAATGTATTTTATTTATATATTTTATTTTAAAGCGGGGTTGGGGGCGGGACTAGGTGGCGAGTAGATTTTTGGGTGATTTGTCGAACACTGTATATATATATATATATATATATATATATATATATATATATATATATATATATATATATATATATATATATATATATATATATATATGTATTGGGATATATTTTTATATGTATTGGGGGTTGGTGTATTTTTATATGTATAGGGGGTTGGGATGTATTTTCTTTTGTATTGGGTGGGTGTATTTTTATATTAGGAGTGTATTTTATATATATTGGGGGTGTATTTGTATATGTATTAGGGGGTGTATTTTATATATATACAGTGGTGTGAAAAAGAAAGTACACCCTCTTTGAATTCTATGGTTTTACATATCAGGACATAATAACAATAATCTGTTCCTTAGCAGGTCTTAAAATGAGGTAAATACAACCTCAGATGAACAACAACACAGGACATATTACACCGTGTCATGATTTATTTAACAAAAATAAAGCCAATTCAAAGAGGGTGTACTTTCTTTTTTACACAACTGTATATTGGGGGGTGTATTTTTATATGTATTGGGGGTGTGTTTTTATATGTATTAGGGGGTATATTTTTATATGTATTGGGGGGGTGTATTTTTATATGTATTGGGGCAGTGAATTTTTATATGTATTGGGGCGGTGTATTTTTATATGTATTGGGGGTGTATTTTTATATGTATTAGGGGGTGTTTTTTATATGTATTAGGGGGTGTTTTTTTATATGTATTGGGGGGTGTATTTTTTATATGTATTGGGGGGTGTATTTTTTATATGTATTGGGGGGTGTATTTTTTATATGTATTGGGGGGTGTATTTTTATATGTATTGGGGGGGTGTATTTTTATATGTATTAGGGGGTGTATTTTTATATGTATTGGGGGGTGTATTTTTATATGTATTGGGGGGTGTATTTTTATATGCATTGGGGGGGTGTATTTTTTATATGTATTGGGGGGGTGTATTTTTATATGTATTGGAGGGGTGTATTTTTATATGTATTGGGGGGTGTATTTTTATATGTATTGGGGCAGTGAATTTTTATATGTATTGGGGCGGTGTATTTATATATGTATTGGGGGTTGTATTTTTATATGTATTGGGGGGTGTATTTTTATATGTATTGGGGTATATTTTTGTGACAGTGCTCATCTCAAATCAGGAAGCGGACCCGCAGGGCTGAGGTAGGGAAGCAAATGAACCAACCACAGCCAGGGACAGAGTTCTGTAAGAGTATCCGTAGTCGGTATGGAAGCAGGGGTCAGAGCTGGGGGCAGGGGTGCAGAGTCCAGGTGAAGGAAAATCCGTTATTTCCTCCCCTGGCTTCAGAACCAAAAGGAACCTATTTTCTGCCAAGAAAACTGAAGCCTTGTGACTGGATACACCATCTGCACCGTTTGCAGCAGACTTCCCAGGAAGCTTTCACGCCCTGCCACTGTTATCTTCGATTTTTGATGAACTATCAGGCCTGGTAGACGAACGAAATGAAACGTAACGCAAGCCAGGTTTCAAATCCTTTGTCTCAATTTATTACTTATAGGATAATGACTTTTATACAGAAAAAAAAAAAGATATTGGTTAGAGGCGTAACATAGGCGTAACATATGTGTATCATAGGCGTGTCTTGGGCGTAGCTTTGATCAGAGGCGTGATTTAGGGGCAGGACATATTAGTGGCGTGACTTGTGGGACGTATCTTCTCAATACAAGCAATGTCTGAATACATAGCTTATTCATTGTCTGTTATCAAAAGAGACCTTGAGTCTTTAGCAACTATATTACACTATTTTGCTTCTTGCAGAGAACCATTCTATTATATTCTAACTAAAACATCAGGAAATTGACAACACAAAAGTATCGTAGTAATATCCTGACCAGGAAGAAAGGAAATGCAATTTGGCAGAAACTGAGTGCATTTAGGAATTATATTTCAGCAAAAGGCTGACTACAGAATCTTAACTAGTTATGACCAGACAATATGGAAGCTTAACATGAGTGCAGATTCTGGCCTGACATATTGGTCCTAACGATTCCCTCCTTTTTGTTCTCTAAAAGAACAAATACCCTTACTAGGTACGCTTCTCTATGACTATGGCCTTATGGGGACCAATAGTATCATAGACTCTGTTCATGGCCACATATGAATTATTAGTTGCATACATGGAGTGAGATGAAACTGAAGGTTTCCTTGAGACAAATGAAAGCATTGCACACTTAGCACAGTGAAAAATAACAAAAATTGCTGCGATTATACTAATCACTACAATAAAACCATAGAGAATTTTAATACCCAATTCTCCGATCCAACTAGTGAGTCCTGACATCCAATTTAAGCTAAGGCCTGAGGATTCTTTACGCATCCTAGCCTGAATTTCCTGTAGCTTATCCATATCTTTATGAATAGCGCCAGACTCATCTTCAATATAGACACAGCACTTCTGTCCTACAAGTTTACAAACACCTTGTGAGGCTAGCAGATAATCAAGAGCCATTCTATTCTGTAATAATACTGTTCGGATCTGCTCTTGTTCATTAGTCAGACGGATAATAGCATCACTTGTCTGATTAAGAGCATCATCAATATTTACCATAAGATCACTTAATTTAGAATAGAGATCCAGAACACCTAAACTAGGTATAAAAACCCTAGCTGCAATGCGGGTTGGACTAATAGTCCTGGTCAGATCTTTTCGATTTCTCAGCCTCCCTTGGGGTAATGTGTCAGATACATAGAAAGTGGGAAGGATGAAACCCAGATAACAAGGGGCAGTGTGATTGCAGGGTACAATCTTAGTGGCCCACATGCCACACAATATATATATATATATATATATAGAGTGTTCGACAAACCTATACATTTGCTCGCCACGGGCGAGTGGGTTTAACCCCCGGGCGAGTAAATATTGGCCCAAGCAGCACACGTTTGGTACTAGGTGGCGAGTAGATTTTTTTGTGTGGCGAGTAGATTTTTTGGTGATTTGTCAACCACTGTATATATATATTGTGATGTCCACACCATGTTGCAGTCTCTTTTATCCAGATCAAAGGCAGGGAAACGTAGTGTTGATGCACAGGAGGGTTTATTTGCCAGGTACAAAGCAGGAACAGGGTTAATTTATAAGATAGAACAGAAACAAAAAACCTAACTCTTTTTCAGAGTTCTGACTAATACAGCTTAGTCCCTAACTACCAGTGGGGAAGACTAAGTTCTTTCCCCACTTTAGACACTGTACCTGCAGCTTCCCTTTCCAGTATCTCACAGGGCTGTCTGTGTGTGCGCCTTCAGACCAGCACAGCAGCAGCCCAGGAAGCTGTCTGTGCTGCCTTTTAACCTTGAAGCTCATTAATTAGGGCTCAGGTGAGAGTGAAGGGAACACACCCTGGAAGGTGCTGGGTCCTATGTACCTCCCCTCAAACACCTTTTGCTTCAATATATCACATATCCCCCCCCCATTGCTCAATCGTTATCGGGTGAGCACTTGAAAATAGGGAGGTGTATACTCGGGACAATGCATCAGCATTTCCATGTTTGGAGCCTGGCCTGTGTTCAACTGTGAACTGGAACCCCTGGAGACTCAAAAACCAGCGACTTACCCGAGCATTCTTTTCCTTATTTTGTTGCATGTACTTTAAAGGTGCATGGTCGGTTATTAGGGTAAATTTTCTCCCTAATAAATAATATTTTAGAGTCTCTAACGCCCATTTGATGGCCAAGCCCTCTTTCTCAACTACGGCATATCTCTTCTCGTGGACAGTTAGCTTTCGGCTGATATATATATATGTATATATATATGTAGTGTAGGACCTGCATTATTTTGGTTATACCTTGACGTTGGTATGCAGGCTTATGACGCCTTTGGCCAAAGGGTTAACTAAATAACCAATTATTATTATTATTGAAGTATTTTACTTTATATGTTTTGTCAATTGGATGCAGCATTGGGCACCCCCTGTCTCTTGTTATATACAATTGCCACGCTCAGTAGCTCTCTGGTTGACATAAATATATATTCACTTTGTGGTGGGTGGGGGAGTTTGAGCTTGCTGGGTATCTGTGTTAACCTATGTCTCTTTGGAGGCTGTGGCACCTCCCCCCAGAGCTCACTCCTCCTCCTTCACCCTTTTAACTTGGAAGGTCATTTCACTTGCTGCAGGAACAAGACCCATTATGGTTTTTTCCCCTCTCACAGAGGTAAAAGGAAAGGTTTCACAGTGTAGTGTAGGACCTGCATTATTTTGGTTATACCTTGACGTTGGTATGCAGGCTTATGACGCCTTTGGCCAAAGGGTTAACTAAATAACCAATTATTATTATTATTGAAGTATTTTACTTTATATGTTTTGTCAATTGGATGCAGCATTGGGCACCCCCTGTCTCTTGTTATATACAATTGCCACGCTCAGTAGCTCTCTGGTTGACATAAATATATATTCACTTTGTGGTGGGTGGGGGAGTTTGAGCTTGCTGGGTATCTGTGTTAACGGCTGATATATATGATGGGGTGTTCCGACTCTTTGTGACAGGAACGCTCCTATCCCTACATCGGAAGCGTCACACTGAACCTGAAATTCCCTGGTGAAGTCTGGGGTGATCAGGACGGGATGAGCACATAAGGCGTCTTTTAAGCTTTGGAAAGCTTTCTCCGCCTGGTCAGACCACTTCACCATGACTGAACTCTTTCCTTTCGTTAGGTCGGAGAGAGGGGTCGAGAGGGTGGCAAAGTCTGGTATAAAGCGACGGTAGTAACCAGCCAGGCCGAGGAAGGCTTTAACCTGTTTCTTAGTTACTGGTCTCAGCCACTCCCTAATTGTCTTCAGCTTTGCCACCTGTGGTTTCACAAGCCCTCTACCAACCGTATACCCTAAGTACTTGGTCTCTTCTAAACCGATGGCACACTTAGCAGGGTTTGCCGTCAGACCCGCTTCCTCCAGGGAGTCTAAAACTGCCTGTACTTTTTTTAGGTGAGATTCCCAGTCATTACTGTGAATGATCACATCATCCAGGTAGCTCGCGGCATAGTCTGTATGGGACTTCAAAACCCGATCCATCAATCTCTGAAAGGTTGCTGGAGCCCCATGTAGACCGAAGGGTAGGACCTTATATTGGTATAGCCCGCCTGGTATGGAAAATGCTGTTTTTTCTTTAGCAGCCTGTGTTAGAGGTACCTGCCAATACCCCTTAGTCAGATCAAGGGTAGTTAAGTATCGGGCATCACCTACCCTGTCTATCAGTTCGTCTACCCGTGGCATAGGGTATGTATCAAATTTGGAGACTGCATTTAGTTTCCTAAAATCATTACAGAACCTGATCGAGCCATCCGGTTTCAGAACCAACACGATAGGGCTCGACCAGTTACTGAATGACTCCTCGATTACGTCGAGGTCCAACATTTTCTGTACCTCCTCTTTAACGGCCTGTCGCCTAGCCTCGGGTAGTCTATAGGGTTTAAGATGTATGACCCTCCCAGGTTCTGTATGGATGTTATGCTCAATAACCGAGGTTCTCCCGGGTACAGGGGAGAAAACTCGGGCATTGCGCACAAGAAACTCCTTTACCTCCTGTTTCTGAGGGCCAGACAAGGTGTCAGCAACTTTCAATTCAGGAACAGAAGGTTTTCTAGATGGTACAGTCCGAACTACAGTAACCAACGCTTCCCTCTCTTTCCAGGGCTTTAGGAGATTCACATGATACAACTGTTCTGGCTTCCTCCTCCCGGGCTGACTAACTCTATAATTGACCTCTCCTACTCTTTCTAGGACTTCGTAGGGTCCTCGCCAGGTGGCCAAAAATTTACATTCTACTGTAGGTACCAGCACTAACACCTTATCTCCCGGCCCAAACACCCTAAGTCTGGCATTCCGGTTATAAGAGTTCTGCTGTGAACTCTGGGCTTGCTGCACAATCGGCAACACTGCTGCAATGCGATCCTGCATCTGGGAAATATGCTCAATTATGCTACGGTGGGGTGTTGACTCTGTTTCCCAGGTCTCTTTGAGCATATCCAGTATACCTCGTGGGTGTCTCCCATACAACAACTCAAAAGGGGAGTAGCCTGAGGGACTTCTCTTACGGCAAACAGTAAATACGGCAAGAGAAAATCCCAGTTTTTACCATCTCGGTCTATGGCCTTCCGCAACATATGTTTAAGAGTCTTGTTAAACCGCTCCACTAGACCGTTGGTTTGCGGGTGATAGACCAAGGTGTGTAAATGTTTGATATTCAACAACCTGCATAGCTCTTTCGTAACCCGGGACATAAAAGGGGTTCCTTGGTCTGTTAATATTTCCTTGGGGATCCCGACCCGAGTAAACAACAACATTAATTCTTTGGCTATGCCTTTAGCGGATGTATTCCGGAGGGGAACCGCTTCCGGATATCTTGTGGCATAGTCTACAATGACTAGAATGTGTTGATGGCCCCGTGCTGACTTTGGTAATGGGCCTACCAGATCCATTCCGATACGTTCAAAAGGAACTTCAATAATGGGCAAGGGTACTAACGGACTACGGAACGATTTTACTGGTGAGGTCATTTGACACTCTGGACATGTCTCACAATAACGTTCTACGTCTTTGTGTAGACCCGGCCAGTAAAATCGTGCCTTTATTCTATCAGTGGTTTTCTTTACCCCTAGGTGTCCTCCCAGGACATGGCTATGGGCCAGGTCCATTACCTGACTTCTAAAGGGCTTTGGCACCAGTAACTGCTCTAACCTGTCAGGGTCATCTCTTTCTACCCTATACACCAAGTCATTGTTGTAGATAAAGTAGGGTGGTGATGGCGTAACCTCAGGATTAACTGGTACCCCATTTATGCTCACTACTGTGGCTTTGGCGTTTACTAGCGTCAAATCGTCTAGTTGGGCAGAGGCAAACTTTACGGGAGCAACCTGTAAATCCTGAAAATCTAGTTCTGGAGTGTCCTCAACCTCAGGTTCTTCACCTACCATAACCTCTAACACAGAACCAAGGTCTACTGGATCGGGAACCTCAGACCTCAAGGGCACATCCTGAACACAATTAGACTTCCTTTCCCACAGTTCCCAAAACCATGGGAAATCCTGACCCACTAGTACCTCATACATCAGATTCAGCACTACTCCGACCTGAGGATGTATTGGGCCGATGGGGTTTTCTATGTACACTCATGCAGCCGGGTAAGTGCGATCATCCCCATGGATACAGGTTACTTGTAAGGAGACCCCTGGTAGAAACCCAGACTGGACTAGATGTGCAGCGACCAACGTAACTGTACTACCAGTGTCGAGCATTGCACTTACAGGTATCCCATCTATTTTGACTTCACACATCCTATTCCTCTCTAAATGACCTTTCTCTATCACAGTCTGTTTAACAGCAAGAACCCCGCCCGAATAATACCCCACAGAAATGTCACATTGCATTCGGTCAAGGTTCATAGGGCAAACTGCTGCCACATGTCCAAGTTCATGACATTTGTAGCACTCAGTGTACTTCCCAAAACTGGGTCGGGGATTTTTCTCCAGTCTATTGGAAGGAGTGGGGCTAGAGTCCCTTCTATGGGCCGTGGGATTTCCATCTCCTTTATGGGAGTCTATGAGTCCCTGTGGGCCATTAGGCCGAGGAACAGTCTTACCGGACCTCCTGATGTGCGGGGACCTGCGACCGGGAAACTCGTCGGGACTTGTATTCCGGGCCATCTCCTCAGCAGCAAAGTGGCGTTCCACTAAAGCGACCAACTGCTCTGCGCTTTGGGGGTCATTCTGGCTGACCCACTTCTGGACGGTGCGAGGAAGACCCCGCAGGAACCGGTCTATGACGACCCTTTCGACGACGGCGGCGGCTGTACATTCGTCAGGCTGGAGCCATTTCCGCGCCGAGTGGATGAGGTCGTAGATTTGGGAGCGGGGAGCCTTTTCTGCATCGTAACGCCAGGAGTGGAACCGCTGGGCCCGAACTGCGACAGTGACACCTAGTCGTGCCATAATCTCAGCCTTCAGGGTTTCATAGTTTTACGCCTGCCCTGGCTCCAAGTCATAATAGGCCTTCTGCGAGTCCCCCACCAGGAAAGGAGCAATTATTCCAGCCCCCTGCTCAACTGGCCACCCTTCACGTGCTGCGGTGCGCTCGAAAATAGACAGGTACGCCTCAACATCATCGTCCATTGTCATCTTCTGAACAAGGTGCATTTTTACCTGGTGAGCGACCTGTGGGTGAATGAAGGAACAAAGGGCACTGCGGATTTGAGCAAAATAAACTCATTTATTGAGCCAACACGACGTTTCGACCTAAGTGGTCTTTTTCAAGTGACAATGGCATAAATACATTCCACAATAGTAACATATAAATAGTGCCCCAAATCCCCACAATGCAACCTGTCCAATTAGTGTAGATGAAGTTCATATGCTGAGACAGTCCCTTTAGCCAATCTCCAATCTGTGCTCCTTTTCACCAGCTGTTGGTGCTCCACGTTAGATTCTGGTGTTCACATCCTCCTTGCTCCTGTGTAGTCCGGCATCCATCTTGATGACATCATCACTCCTCATTTCTGGCGTTTGGAACGCATCCTGGTCCCATTCTGCCATTGCACGTCATCTCCGATCGTGCGTTTCAAGTCCGCGCGTGCGCGGTGTCAATCCGGTCGATCCTCTTCATCCCTATACCCCTTCCGATCGCAGAAAGCGCAGATCATTGCAGAATCATTGCGCCTGCGATTGTCAATCATCCTGCGGTCCTGCAGGCTCGGGGGGGGGGGGGGGGGGAAACAACTGATCTCCAGTGTCAAATCGGTCAGGTGTTTTGATCCTAGTACGCCATCTTCATCTGTCAGACAGTGTGGTAGGATGTCTTCATCACCAATGATCCATAATGCATAAGTGGAGGAGAAAGGGGAGGAACAGATCAGCATTCCACATATAGAACAGGCTGTGTGACATATTATATCACCGTGATTAAGTGTTGATAATAAAAATCTAAAAAAAGGTTTGTCTTTGTCAATGAATTCAAATGCCTAACCCCAGAGGTACAGTATAAACAAACGAGTATACTTGCAGCAGGCAGTGGCAGCAACCTAAGGAAAAAATAATCTCTCCTCAATGAAACAACCTAATGACAAAAAGTCATTTAGTCCATTTGGGTATACAGTATTTAATGTGTGGATCCAAAAGGATTCCCGCTGTAATAATAGCGTATCCTTATCCAGACCAGCCCTAGCTTTTTTAATATGCTCAATACCCATTAACTTTAGTGAGGATATTGGGTGACTGAAGTCAGAGCAATGTTTGATAAGAGCTGTATCCTCTGCATGATTATTAATTTTGCTCTTGTGTTCTATAAATCTAGTTTTGAGCATGCGACTGCTCTTGCCAATATAACATAGTATTATAGTATTATATTTTTGCGAGCGACCTGTGGGGCCACGCTAGCCTGGGCGGTAATTTTCTCCCCCAAGACTCGGAGCTCCTGGTGTAGGCGAACTTGCGCCTCGTGTTGTTCATCTTTTAGCGTCTGATGTAAGGACAGCGCCATCTGCTTTACTAACGCCGCAGTACTTTCCGTTTGTAGCTTTGCAATCTGTTGTAAGCTCTCATTATGGGATGTTGACATCTCCTGCAAACCCCGCAACAGAATAGCAGCATTTTCTGTTTGCTTGTACTGGAGCGAGGACAGAAACGCCTCCATTTTCCACTTTCACTGCCTTGAGGACTGCCCGCATTAAACTCCACCAATTGTGATGTCCACACCACGTTGCAGTCTCTTTTATCCAGATCAAAGGCAGGGAAACGTAGTGTTGATGCACAGGAGGGTTTATTTGCCAGGTACAAAGCAGGAACAGGGTTAACTTATAAGATAGAACAGAAACAAAAAACCTAACTCTTTTTCAGAGTTCTGACTAATACAGCTTAGTCCCTAACTACCAGTGGGGAAAACTAAGTTCTTTCCCCACTTTAGACACTGTACCTGCAGCTTCCCTTTGCAGTATCTCACAGGGCTGTCTGTGTGTGTGCCTTCAGATCGGCACAGCAGCAGCACAGGAAGCTGTCTGTGCTGCCTTTTAACCTTGAAGCTCATTAATTAGGGCTCAGGTGAGAGTGAAGGGAACACACCCTGGAAGGTGCTGGGTCCTATGTACCTCCCCTCAAACACCTTTTGCTTCAATATATCACAATATATATATATATATAACAAAAGGACAAATTGGCGCCAACCTAATCCATTATATATATAACCTGTAAAAGATATAAATAAAACCTATACTCTCCTTGGTCACAGAAATCTGAGTCTAAGGAACAATTCCTACGGATTCTGAAGAATTAGCTTCTAGGGATGTTGTTTAGCCACTTTTTATAGTGGTTGCTACCGTATTGCAGGTACCCATTGGTGGAGACAGGTTTGAAGTGTGTTTTACTATGTATCTTCATGTCATTGTGTGTCAGGGAGACCTATTGGATATATGTACTTGGTACATTGACTCCAGGGGGTCTCAATGACACAATAGACATCAGTACAGTAGTGTAATTGCATCTTCATGACCATTGTGGGGTGTGTGGTTCCCAGGGAGGTCTAGGTTGAGCGATTTATTTCGTTCCCTCCGTGTGGGCACCTGCATCATCACATTGGCTCAGTATACACATGTATATACATCTTAATGTTCACCTTTTACATTGGTTTAACATGTTTATTTACTTCCATACTTCAATATATATGGGTACCATTGACCTTACTTGCGCGACCACCATTGGTCCAGTATCCTTCTTCGTTCATTATCCATTTTTATTTTTATCCCCTCCCCCCCCTATTTTCCCTTCCCCCATCTCCTCTTCCCCATCCCTTTCTACCCTTCCCTCCCCCCCCCCATTTTCCCCCCCTCCCTCCTCACTTATTCTTTGTGTATTTTTGCCTTTATTTTTGTACCTTATCCCTCTGAATCTCTTTAGTACTAGAATTGTCTCCTCATACATCTAGTGAAATTCACCATTTCTGTATATTAGGTTATTGCTACTATTCACTAGTATCTGTTTTATATCTTAATTTATAAGTTATCAGCCAATGATATTCTTTTATTTATAAGTCATCTGCCAATGATATTGTACTAAAACTTTTGTGATACATCTACATATTCAATACTTAAATGCATTTCACTTTTTATTTCATTTGTTAAAGTGTATGTTATTTTATTCATTGATATGCTTGATCATTTTGTATTATTGTATCAGTTTAATGTTATTGGCTTATTTTATAATATGTTCCAGTATACATAGGGGTTAATTTCATCCCTGTACTGACCACATGTATTCTATTAGTGGTTAATTGTCTTCTATGCCCTGATTGGTCTTACGTGCTATATTACTGCGTCCATCACCTATACCTCCCTCTCCTGATGAAGTCTCTTTCGAGACGAAACGCGTAGAGAGTGCAGTCGTGGTTACTGTCCAGTTTTTATGCTTATTGTACCCCACTCATGAGCTACAGCGTATCTTTGCTGTGCTGATAGCATTTTACTCAGCCGTCCAGCCATCCAGCCCGTTTTTCATTGCAAATTTACTCCGGTTGAAACCTACTGACGTCACCGAGGTCTCGCGAGATTTGGATCAAGAGAACTCACTCTGTGACGCCGGAGCAAGGGAAAGGCAGCGTTCCTCGTGGATTTCGGTCCCTGCAAGGACACAGAGGGGCTACCGCAGCAGTACTTACCAGGGATACTACTACGATATCCTGCATACCGGGTTCCTGCGTCTGACGGGCTGAGTTTTTACTCAAAAATGCTTTATATTCAGCTATGTTTGTGAGTGTGTATTTTTAAATCCTTTATTCCATAAACTCATTATTATACTTTTTTACGCTATGAGTGCGCCTGTTTTTTTTGTGTTTATATATATATCATTAAATACTTCTATAGATTAGAAAATGGCTTACATCTCAATATGTCACATAATTTAAGTGTCAGCTATTTGTGAGAATTGGTGGGGGCTACTTTCTGCTAAGAGCGACTGCACAAACATTCTTCTTGCACACATCTTTCATACTGCATTTACTCAGAATGGCAAAACGGACCAAGATGGCTGCTATGGTCAAAATGGCTGACTTGTGATCCTTTCCTTGTGGTTGACTCATGGCCCTTGGTGACCTCCCACCTTCCTCATATCCAGTCTTCTCAGTCCCCCCATATCCTTAAGAGACAGTCTATTTAAAGAACAGAACAGTTAACCATTTCATAGTCCTGATGGACCAAGATGTCCAAGTTGTGCATAACTTCATTCCTTTCTTTTCTGGCCATTATATCAGCCCAGTTGATTTCTTCTTTGGTCTCTTCTTCTGGGGGACTGGCGACATCATCACCGCAGAGAGGCATAGCGTCGGTAGGGGTTGCAACGCACTTCTGGATCAGTGTTTTGCTGTACTTAATGCATAGAGAGCAACGAGTAGGACAAACACACACATACAAAAACATTCGCTAGCTTCGCTCAAAGCAAATCAATCCAACCACCAAGTCCCCATGGTCCCTAAATCCTGGATAAATACACAACATTGCGCTTTAACTAGGGCGCATACATGCCCCTCCCTTTGAGGCTAAAATATAGTCTAGAGCTATTTTATTCTGCAGAGCCATTAATTTAAACTAAACCTATTCTTGGTTAAGTGAGTAAATGTCTGTGGTTGTATGATGTAGGATATCCCTGTAAACCTGTCATACAGTAACCCAACTCCTACATTTGGGAATAAATTCCCTGAAACTTATTCTTCCCATAGCCTACTTTTTAGCACTTGTGTATTGGGTGCATCTCTTCTGTTTCTAACTCTACCTGTGAGCAATTAACATAACCGTGTGTTTGACTGATAAAGCATTCTCCCACCGGGATATCATTCTGCAGGAAGATTCTATTAACCTATAAATCCAAACAAAATAAACAAAGTTAAACAAATAATACCTTATACTATTTTGTCATCCTTATGGGATGCCACTTACACAAACATAATAGAGCATACATTTGTAACTGAAAAATAATAAAAACCTGTAAAAATAAAAAGTTCAAAGTTCATGTGTTGAGGCCTGGACATTTTTGCCTATAACCTTTCAAAAATTAAATAACGGGAATATTTCAAATTACTCATAAACACCAAATCTATGCCAACAAGAGCATGCAATATTCTTCCACTCATTCCCCTGAATGCCTTCTGAAAGAAATCTCATATTCCTGCAAACTTCCATCAATACATCTTATGCTATCCCGTTTTAACTATGCCCTCTCTTAAGCTAAACAAAATATCTTCAAACACGCAACAGTTATACCATGACTAAAAAAACAGCAAGCTTGACCTTACCTGTCTTGTATGGCTTCTACACTGCTTATTTAATGGAGACAATTCTCGCTAAAATAACCGATGACCTCCATGCTGCTAAAGGCAGATATCACCACACTCCGCTCACACCACTAAACCTCCCCGCAGCATCTGCCACCACGGACACCCTTTAACACCAGGGTACATGCAAAAGGTCAGAGCAGGCAGAAAGCGTCGGGGTCGCGGTCCGGGGTCAGCAACAGGGAATCCAAACAGGTAACAGGAACAGGCGACAGGAACGGGCGACAGGAACAGGCGACAGGAACAGGCCACAGGAACAGGCGACAGGAACAGGCGACAGGAACAGGCGACAGGAACAGGCGACAGGAACAGGTAACAGGAACAGGCGACAGGAACAGGCGACAGGAACAGGCGACAGCAAAGACCGACAGGAACAGGCGACAGGAACAGGCGACAGCAAAGACCGACAGGAACAGGCGACAGGAACAGGCGACAGCAAAGACCGACAGGAGCTGCAGAAACACAGAACTTTGCTGGGCGACTCCCCAGGGAAGTGCAGCCCTATATAGCAGGTTGCCAGTAATCAAAATGGCCAAATTGAGCAGAAAGGGCAGGCAGCCTGGAAAACCCGAACTGGCAGCAAAACCCGGCACCGATCGAGCAGAATCCTTCCAATTTTTATATGTATTGTGGAGGGGGGAGGGGGGTGTATTTTTATATGTATTGTGGAGGGGGGGAGGAGGGTGTATTTTTATATGTATTGTGGAGGGGGGGACGGGGGTGTATTTTTATATGTGTTGGAGGTATGGTGAGCAGATTTTCAAATGTAAAAACCGGGACACACTACTACAAATATTTAGAAAACAAATGAAATCAAATGGCGCTCCCCCTTTTTTGATTTTTTCTCTCACCCCCCCCCCCCCCATCGTCCCTCCATCCCTCCACATCGTCCCTCCATCCCTCCACCATCCTCTATCCTCCTTTTCCCCCCCATCTTCTCCATCTCTCTCCCCCATCCTCTCCTCCCTCTCCCCCCCATCCTCTCTCCTCGTCCCTCTCCCCCCCATCCTCTCTCCCTGTCCTTCTCCCCCATCCTCTCTTCTCCTCCCTCTCCCCCATCCTCTCTCCTCCTCCCTCTCCCCCCATCCTCTCCTCCCTCTCCCCCCATCCTCTCTCCTCCCTCTCCCCCCATCCTCTCTCCTCCCTCTCCCCCCATCCTCTCTCCTCCCTCTCTGCCCATTCTCTCCTCCCTCTCTGCCCATGCTCTCCTCCCTCTCTGCCCATTCCCTCCTCCCTCTCTGCCCATTCTCTCCTCCCTCTCCCCCATCTGATCTCCTCCCTCTTGTAAGGAAGCAGGGGACACGGCCTGCACGCCGTGCCCCCTTCTTACTCACCTCTGGTACTACTGCCGCAGCTGCCTCGGTTCCCCGTCCGGCTCCGGCGCTCGCGGTCACGTCCCCCGCTACTTCGGCCCCTTGCCTGGTTCCCGCACCCGTGGTTGCCTCCTCTACGGCCTCCGGTGCCCTCCAGGGTCGCGCACGCCAGGCCGTCAGCATTACGGCGGGCGCGGATCCGCGCATCTTATGCGCCTTCTTCCGCGCTTGACTCCGCCCCCGGCTATCGCGCAAAGTTGCGCCACGCTCCCGAGCAGCACACCTGGATCTGACTGCCCCTTGTCTCCTGGTCCCTGTCTCAGTCTCTGCTGGGGCTGCCCCTCCGATCCGCCCCCCTCTGATGCCTGCGGGGTATTTATTTCCTGCTTCCACGTTCAGTGGAATTCCTACCACCGAATACCACCTCACAACTGCAGCCCATGGATCAATGTGTCATAGCCACCTTCAAGTTGAACTACTTAAAAAGAACATTTTATTAAGTGTATTTCTGCAATAGACAGTGAAGAAGGTTCAGGCCAAGAAGTCCTAAAGAAATTCTGGAAAAACTACACTAGCTTGGATTGCAGCAAAACTGTAAGAGATGCTTGGAAAGACATAAAGGAAACAACAATGAAAGGGGCCTGGGAAAAATGTTGCCCACACTTAGTTGATGATTTCGAAGGCGTTGAAGATTCTTATTCTGAAGACACTGTTACAGAAAATATTGTAGCGATGGCAAGGCAGTTAGAGCTGGAAGTGGAAGCAGAAGATGTTGCTGAACTTCTGGCGTCCCATTCCGAGCCCATCAGCAATGCAGATCTTCTGGAACTTGAAGAGAGAGAAGAAGATGATGTGCGGGATGTGGTTGAGACCATCGAACAGCCTGAAGGCCAAACTTCAAAAATTCCCTTGGAAGCTTTCCGTCACCTTGATAGCGCCACGGCTCTTTTGGAAAAGCATGACAGGGACTTTGAAAGAAGTTCCAAAGTCACTGCAATCATTTCGGGTTTTTTTTTGCCTGTTTCAAAGAAATCTACAGAGAAAAGAGCTACACTTCAGACCTCCTTAGACATCTACTTGCCTACAGTAAAAGGTCAGCAGCAGCCAGTCAATCTCCCCCAGGGGTGGGCAACATATTTTTCAATGTAGCCACAGGTTTGGTGAATGAGAAGTGAAAATAGCTGCACCATGCAAAAATAGACGTATGCACCAATTTGCACCATTTCCTATTCTATTTCATAAAACATTCTGGGAGAGGTTTGGGGATTGAGGCTCCCAGCATTTGTTACGAAATAGAATTGAAATGGTGCAAATTGGTGCATGCTTGGAGTGAAATGTAGAAACAAATGACGTAACGGTCAGACAATTTATAAATAACATACCAGCAGTCATACATGGCGAGCTATACTGATTTTAATGCTCCTCTCCCACTACTTCCAAGATTGTTGCAACCCCCCTCATCCTGCCTCTCACCCCCCTCATCCTCTCAACCCCCCTGCTCCTCTCACCCACCTCTCACACCACCACCACTACCCTCCTCATCTCCTCACCCCCCTCATCATCATCATCTCATTTCCCCCCTCATCATCATCATCTCCTCACCACCATCATCATCATCTCATTTCCCCCATCATCATTATCATCTCATCTAATTTCCCCCTCGTCATCATCATTTCATTTCCCCCCCTCATCATCATCATCTCCTCACCATCATCATCATCTCATTTCCCCCATCATCATTATCATCTCATCTAATTTCCCCCTCATCATCATCATCTAATTTCCCACCCCTCATCATCATCTCCTCACCACCCTCATCATCATCTCCTCACCACCCTCATCATCATCTCATTTGCCCCCCCTCACCATCTCCTCACCACCCTCATCATATCATCTCATTTCACCCCTTCATCATCATCTCCTCACCACCATCATCATCATCATCTCATTTCCCCCATCATTATCATCTCATCTAATTTCCCCCCTCATCATCATCTCCTTTCCCCCCCCCCTCATCATCATCTCCTCACCGCCATCATCATCATCTCATTTCCCCCCCTCATCATCATCTCCTCACCACCCTCATCATCATCTCATTTGCCCCCCCTCATCATCTCCTCACCACCCTCATCATCATGATCTCATTTCCCCCTCCATCATCATATCATCTCATTTCACTCCCCCTCATCATCATCTCCTCACCACCCTCATCATCATCTCATTTTTCCCTCCATCATCATATCATCTTATTTCACCCCTCCCCCCGCCCCCATCATCATCTCATTTCCCACCATGGCGAATGGCGACAGGGTTGCCCACCTCGGTCCCAGACCATCAACATCCACTGAAAGTCCACCTCGAGCATCGACATCAGCCCCAAGCCCTACTCCTGCCTTTACTTCTACTGCAAGTAGTCCATCCAAATCGCCAGCAAGAAAGCGCCTAGCCCTTGATGACTCGATTTACGAAATACTGCACCGACACACTTTATTCGAGCAAATACCCAGTATGTACCTGGCAGATACCTGGAATGCGCCGCTCCTCACCTCTGACAAGCCCCGTTGCGTTTGCCTTCCCAGCCTGGGTTCATGCCTGGCTGACGGGCGGCTGATCTGTTAAATGATAATGATTAGGATTTAATAGGCTGCAATGCTTCGCGTGTCTACCAGATGGCATAAATTCATGAATTGTAATGCAGTATATATATATATATACTGTGCAGTATTGCAGCCAGCGGGAATAAAATGCTTCAATCCCTGCCTGGAAAATACCTCAATGCACTCGGGCAGAAAACAGTCACAAACCTCAATACACCCGGGTATACCCGAATTCGTGGGACTAGCCGAGCTCGAATAAAGTGTGTCGCCAGTGTACAGTAGAAATACAGTAGAAATACAGTAGAAGATATGCCCTCTCCTTCATCCTTCCTACATTTTTACATCATTTTTCGTTCATCCATATCGAATCTGGAAGCCCTAGTAAGAAAAATCAGATTTTCTTTCAATAAAACCTACTGTATTTATTTTGGTTACAAATGCCTTATTTACATCAGTTATGCACCTATATGACGATTGCAGTACAGTACATGCATCGATAAGTGGGGAAAAGTTTGTTCTTCACTTTAAGTACATTTTCGCTTTACATACATGCTCCGGTCCCATTGCATATGTTAACGCGGGGTATGCCTGTACTTACTTGCGCAGGCGACGGACCGCATAGACACGCACGCGCCTGCTGCCCGAGCAATATGTAAACTGAGCTGCAGGCGATTGGGGAGGTGTGGCGGCCGCGTCACGAAGCTGGCTTGTCCTCATTGGCTGAACCGCTCGCGTCACGCGGACGCGCGTGAAAATACATTTTTCTTTTCCGGACGCGCTCCGCGTGCACTGGGAGCGGCCTCATAGGGATTATGCAATCTGTGCCTGACGCGCGTGCGAGCGCCATCGCACTGAGTATTATCTCAGCCTAAAGCCTCGGATATAGCACAGGCGCGAGCATGATGTCACGCGCACCTGTTGTAGAAGAGATCCATGGCCTGTAGGATTAGGCGATGGGGGGAGGCGTGGTGAGGGCGTGTCCGTGACATCACCTGAGTGGTTTGCCCTCATTGGCTGAACTGCGCACGACACCCGGCTGCCGTGTGGCAAAATTCAAACTATTTTGTTGCACGAAGTATCGGTCTCACCGTCGCGCTTGTGCCCGCGCACTCTATGGCTGTGCGCATTTCCTTTCGGCATTTTGATTTTAGCGCTCGATGTCGCTCGCGCTGTCGGTGTTGCTATGGACGCAGCCCTAAGGCTGGGTCCATGGTGAGTGCGTGCTCGCTACCGTGCGTGTGACGTCACCCACGTTTTAGCTGCCGCTATTTTTGACCTGGCTAGACGCGACGGGGAGGTTTTTTGGGGGGCGTGGCCATGACATCACGGAGCTGGTTCGCCCTCATTGGGCGAACCGTCCACGTGACCCGGCTGTCGTGCCGCAAAATCAAATGTATCCGATTCTTTGCGCGCCGTGTGCCCCATCGCGCTGGCGCATGAGCGATCTAAGGCCGAGCTCATGGTGGTGGCGCAGGTTCGCCCTCATTGGCTGACGCTGATGTTACTCGACTGCAGAGTTGATGCGGGCACTTGAGGACCTGCGAAAGCAAATCAGGTAAGTGTCCCGAAAGTGCGCGCGCACACAGCAACGCCCCCACCATGAGCGCGGCCTACGGCTGCGGCCAGGCTGGGAGTGGGCGCCCTTGCGCCCGTGCGCTGTGACGTCACGCGCTCTGCTCAGCCGGGCGATTTCTGGACAGCTAGTTGCGTGCGCGGGAGGTGGGGGTGGGGCTGTCGAGGGGCGTGGCCATTACATCACAGAGCTGGTTTGCCCTCATTGGCTGAACCAGCTCACGTGACGCTGACGTCACGCGTCTGCAGCCCGCAATTTCAATTTCTGTTGTGGCGGCAAAATGTAGCTGCGTCGACGCGCGCCGCGGGCACTTGAGGAACTACCTTTGACAATCAGGTAAGGGTCCTTGACGTGCACACGGACCCAAGCACGCACGTAGCGACGTCACCATGAGCTCGGCCTCAGGAGTCACATGCAGTGCAGAGATTGTCCACTGCATGGCAGCAAAGGCCAGTATACAGCAATAGAAAGAGATTTCCATGCAATATCCAACGTGCGTTTTTTACATATGTAACGGTGTTTCCCTGGGCCCTTCTGATCCTGACCCCATATGTGAGAAACTGTCCCAATTACATGTCTGTGTAGTATAGTGCACCTGCTGGCTCACAGGACTCCTGAGTCTCCCGCTTGTTGGTAATGAGGATATCACCATGACAGGTGTCTGAGGTAGTGTGCTGAGTCCTACTCACATTTGGTACAGCGCCTCCATCCCATCCAACTTCTTGCAACTTCATGCTTTGCAAAATATTCAGCACACGGCCCACGCGGTCTCACAGGCAAGCGGGAACCGCCATTTTGGATTACACGGCCATTCACATTAACAGCAGGGGTTACTTGTTTGGTGATCACCGTCTGGCAATCAGATACTCCATCATTGTTACACTCAATAGCAATGTCCTCAACACTTTCCCCCAGGTTAGCCCCCCGGGCTCCTAGGCAGGACAAAAACGGCGCAGCCACTGCTTTAGCACGACTCCACAGTAGACTAGCAAAAGTCCCTTCTGCATGTGGTACCTCCGTGGTACACACTCCACGTGCGCTCTCTCCATCAGGCGCGAGCCGCCATCTTGGACTCCAGCACCGCGCGGAACATCATTACTTTCGGTCGCCATTTTTACACTTTGCTTGCGATCGCACATGGTGCTCCTCTCTGCTGGGCAGCCGCCATTTCGATGCAATAAAGAATGCCAGTGCACCTCTCCTCTACATGTATCTCATGTATGTCTGACTCATGTTGCACTACCTCAGGCTAGGCCTACTCTTTCTCTGCATGCTGTATCTGCCTTCCTCCAGTATGTGCTCTGTGGTAAGTAGTCTGGTTACTGGCTAGAGTACTCTGGCTTCTCCCATGCAGAACTTGGGGCGTCCACCTACTGTTGGCTACACCTAGCGCAGACCCTCTCAGGAGTTCATGACCCATGTTAACCAGGCTTTCCCCTCAGGCATCCTACGACTAGCTGCCTCAAGGTGACTAGAACAGCTATAGCCCTGTCTCCAGACCCACTCTACTCCATTCAAGGCCCTAGCGTGTACTTTGCGAGCGGACCATCACACTCCTTACTACCCCTAGGCTCCCGGCGGCCATTTAGTGGGCCCTGGGAAGCAGTTTTTTGCTGATTGATCACAGCAGAACGAATCGATCGGCAACTCAGGTAATTCGTTTTCAATAAAGGAAATCAAAGGCTAAATATATTAGAACAAAAAAATATATTTTTTATGTGCCTCTTGGATCTTCTCTAACTGGGGGGTTTATTTAACCTGTTTGCAGTCAGAGAGGTCTGCAACGCATTGCTCTGCTCTGGCTCTGGCTACAATGGAGTTAAAAAGCCGCACACAGGGTGAGTCCCTGGGCATATGGGCTGCTGGCAGTGAAAGGGTCTCTGACACTTCATGTGTAGGGTTATTACACGCTGCTGTCTGATTCATACAATGGTTTTTCACTACGTAAAACGTCCTGGAAATTAGTGAGACTGCCCTCACAATGAGACTGCCCTCCAATGAGTGAGACAGCCCCCCCAATGAGACTGTCCTCCAATGAGTGAGACTGTCCTCCAATGAGTGAGACTGTCCTCCAATGAGTGAGACTGCCTCCCAATGAGTGAGACTGCCTCCCAATGAGTGAGACTGCCACCCAATGAGTGAGACTGCCTCCCAATGAGTGAGACTGCCTCCCAATGAGTGAGACTGCCACCCAATGAGTGAGACTGCCTCCCAATGAGTGAGACTGCCTCCCAATGAGTGAGGCTGTCCTCCAATGAGTGAGACTGCCTCCCAAGAGTGAGACTGCCTCCCAATGATTGAGACCCTCCCAATGAGTGAGACTGCCTCCCAATAAGTGAGGCTGCCTCCCAATAAATGAGACTGCCTCAATGAGTGAGACTACTATCCTCCAATGAGTGAGACTGCCTCCCAATGAGTGAGACTGCCACCCAATGAGTGAGACAGCCTCCCAATGAGTGAGACAGCCTCCCAATGATTGAGACTATCCTCCAATGAGTGAGACTGCTATCCTTCAATGAGTGAGATTGCCTCCCAATGTGAGACTAATCTCCAATGAGTGAGACTGCCTCCCAATGAGTGAGACTGCCACCCAATGAGTGAGACAGCCTCCCAATGAGTGAGACTGCCTCCCAATGATTGAGACTATCCTCCAATGAGTGAGACTGCTATCCTCCAATGAGTGAGACTGCCATCCAATGAGTGAGATTGCCTCCCAATGTGAGACTATTCTCCAATGAGTGAGACTGCCTCCCAATGAGTGAGACTGCCACCCAATGAGTGAGACAGCCTCCCAATGAGTGAGGCTGTCCTCCAATGAGTGAGTGTCAGGGTCGCGACTGGGCCACGCCCCCTTGGCGAGTCATGCCAGCAGTCCAAAGACGTGCGCAGCCGCAACAGGCAGAGTAACCGCACCACCTTGGTCGCGCCTGCTCCACCTCTCCCTGGCGCGTCATGCCAACCATCAGGGGACGCGCAGGGACTCCCGGCAGTGCGCGCATCTCACTCAAATACGCACGGCAGCCGCTCTGCCTGCAATTCATGGATTACTCTCAGCTGGGCTACACCTGAACCTCAAGTAACATCCTCCTATCAACTCTCCTCCTACATCTAACCATTTCCCTCCGCTTCCCTTTTTTTGGCTCTTCTCCCTACTTATACCCTCAGTCCTCTGCTTGTTGCTGAGCATAAACCTTTGTTTATGCTCCGTGCTCACTGCAGCCTGAGTTCTTGCTTGTATCATGACCTTTCCTGTTTACCGTTGTGACTCCTGCCTGTACCTGGGCCTGCCTCTTCTCTACTCCTGGACTTCGGTTAGTATTTGGATTCCCGCTCTCTCCTCGACCTCGGCTAATGGACTACGACTATTCTCCTCTCTCCCACCCTGGACCACAGCAAGTACCATGACCTACCTACACTCTCTTACCCTGACCCGGCTATACCTCCTTGACTCTGCTATCCGGACCTGGCCTCATGGTTTTAGGGCGGCGGTTATACACATCCCCACCTCAGCCCCGCGGTCTAGTCCAGGTTGTAGTGAGCATCGGTGACAGTGAGACTGCCTCCCAATGAGGGAGGATGTCCTCCAATGAGTGAGACTGCCACTCAATGAGAGAGGCTGTCCTCCAATGAGTGAGACTTTTCTTACAATGATACTGTCCTCCAATGACTGAGACTTCCCTCCAAGGTGTGAGACTGCCATCCCAATGAATGAAACTGCCTCCCAATGAGTGAGACTGTCTCCCAATGAGTGAGACGCACTCCCAATGAATGAAACTGCCTCCCAATAAGTGAGGCTGCCTCCCAATGAATGAGACTGCCTCCCAATGAGTGAGACTGCTATCCTCCAATGAGTGAGACTATCCTCCAATGAGTGAGACTATCCTCCAATGAGTGAGACTATCCTCCAATGCGTTAGACTGCCTCCCAATGAGTGAGACTGCCGCTCAATGAATGAGACTGCCTCCCAATGAGTGAGACTACTATCCTCCAATGAGTGAGATTGCCTCCCAATGATTGAGACTATCCTACCAATGAGTGAGACTGCCTTCCAATGAGTGAGACTGCCTTCCAATGAGTGAGACTGCCTCCCAATGATTGAGACTGCCTCCCAATGAGAGAAGCTGTCCTCCAATGAGTGAGACTTTCTTTCCAATGATACTGTCCTCCAATGACTGAGACTTCCATCCCAATGAGTGAGACTGCCATCCCAATGAGTGAGACTGCCTCCCAATGACTGAGAATGCCTCATAATGACGGAGACTGCCTCCCAAATGAGTGAGACTATCCTCCAATGAGTAAGACTATCCTCCAATGAGTGAGACTGCCTCCCAATGTGTGAGACTCCCTCCCAATGAGAGAGACAATCCTCCAAGGTGTGAGACTGTCCTCCAATGAGACTGTCCTCCAATGAGTGAGATTGTCTCCCAATGAGTGTCTCCCAATGAGTGAGACTGCCGTCCAGTGAGTGAGACAATCCTCCAAGGTGTGAGACTGCCACCCAATGAATGAGACTATCCTCCAATGAGTCAGACTGCCTCCCAATGAGTGAGACTGCCTCCCAATGAGTGAGACTGCCTCCCAATGAATGAGACTGCCTCCCAATGAGTGAGACTCCCTCCCAATGAGTGAGACTCCCTCCCAATGAGTGAGACTATCCTCCAATGAGTGAGACTGCCTCCCGATGAGACTGCCCTCCAATGATTGAGACTGCCCTCCAATGAGTGAGACTGCCTCCCAATGAGTGAGACTGCCTCCCAATGACTCGCGGTGTATACTGTCAGCACTGTATAATAAAACATCTTGTTATGCTGTGATTAAACTGGATTTGAGATACTTATTTACATAATATTGATCTATTCGTGTATTTGTTTTGCTTTTTAGGGGTATTCTCTTTCTTTTTCTGTGTGTGATTATATATAAATGTATTTATATCATATCATTCAGATATTTAATATTTTTCTTGAATTATTGTTATTATATATATATAAAAATAATTTTCTGTTTTTCAAATCTAACTTGTACCACTCTGGATATCTCTGAGCTCATAGGTGTAGCAAGATGGTGGCTCCCTCGTCTAGCGGTGTTGTAGTGGGTATACCAAGATGACTGAGGAAGGCGCAGGTGTAGCGGAGGTGGGGAAGGGTGTACCAAGATGGCGCCCGCGCTTCCGCCCATGAGCCTGATCTCCTGGCGTACGTGACGCGTGGAGGTCATGCGTGCGCGGTGACGCCGGCGCAGGGTCTCGATACACCGGGCGGGGCCTAGCGGAGCCTGGAGGCGGCGGTGAGACGGGTCCGGTGGGGAGGCCGGCGCGGGCGGCGGAGACAGGAGATCGCGGTCCGGAGCGGCGGCCGGCGGGATGGTGGAGAAAACCGGCTGCGGGAGAGAGTCCCTGGTGAGGAGGAGGCGGAGAGACCCAGCATACAACCCCCCTATGCCCCCCCCATACTCCCCCATACCCCTAACCCTCCTGTGCATGTAACGTGCCCCCCCAAGCCCTTGTGTATGTAACGTGCCCCACCAACTCCTCTGTAACGTGCCCCCCAAACTCCCATGTGTATGTAATGTGCCCCCCAACTCCTCTGTAACGTGCCCCCCCAACTCCTCTGTAACGTGCCCCCCCAACTCCTCTGTAACATGCCCCCCCAACTCCTCTGTAATGTGCCCCCCCAACTCCTCTGTAACGTGCCCCCCCAACTCCTCTGTAACGTGCCCCCCAACTCCTCTGTAACGTGCCCCCCCAACTCCTCTGTAACGTGCTCCCCCAACTCCTCTGTAACGTGCCCCCCAACTCCTCTGTAACGTGCCCCCCATCTCCTCTGTAACGTGCCCCCAACTCCTCTGTAACATGGCCCCCCAACTCCTCTGTAACGTGCCCCCCCAACTCCTCTGTAACATGCCCCCCCAACTCCTCTGTAATGTGCCCCCCCAACTCCTCTGTAACGTGCCCCCCCAACTCCTCTGTAACGTGCCCCCCCAACTCCTCTGTAACTCCTCTGTAATGTGCCCCCAACTCCTCTGTAACGTGCCCCCCCAACTCCTCTGTAACATGGCCCCCCAACTCCTCTGTAACGTGCCCCCCCAACTCCTCTGTAACGTGCCCCCCCCACTCCTCTGTAACGTGCCCCCCCAACTCCTCTGTAACGTGCCCCCCCAACTCCTCTGTAACGTGCCCCCCCAACTCCTCTGTAACGTGCCCCCCCAACTCCTCTGTAACGTGCCCCCCCAACTCCTCTGTAACGTGCCCCCTCAACTCCTCTGTAACGTGCCCCCCCCAACTCCTCTGTAACGTGCCCCCCCAACTCCTCTGTAACGTGCCCCCCCAACTCCTGTGTAACGTGCCCCCCCCAACTCCTCTGTAACGTGCCCCCCCCAACTCCCATGTGTATGTAATATGCCCCCCAACTCCTCTGTAACGTGCCCCCCAACTCCTCTGTAACGTGCCCCCCCAACTCCTCTGTAACGTGCCCCCCCAACTCCTCTGTAACGTGCCCCCCCAACTCCTCTGTAACGTGCCCCCCCAACTCCTCTGTAACGTGCCCCCCCAACTCCTCTGTAACGTGCCCCCCCAACTCCTCTGTAACGTGCCCCCCCAACTCCTCTGTAACGTGCCCCCCCAACTCCTCTGTAACGTGCCCCCCCAACTCCTCTGTAACGTGCCCCCCCAACTCCTCTGTAACGTGCCCCCCCAACTCCTCTGTAACGTGCCCCCCAAATAATCTGTAATGTGCCCCCCCAACTCCTCTGTAACGTGCCCCCCAACCCATCTGTGACGTCCCCCCCAACCCCTCTGTGACGTGCCACCCCCCAACCCCTCTGTGACGTGCCACCCCCCAACCCCTCTGTGACGTGCCACCCCCCAACCCCTCTGTGACGTGCCACCCCCCAACCCCTCTGTGACGTGCACCCCCCCAACCCGTCTGTGACGTGCCACCCCCCAGCCCGTCTGTGACGTGCCACCCCCCAGCCCGTCTGTGACGAGCCACCCCCCAGCCCGTCTGTGACGTGCCACACCCCAGCCCGTCTGTGACGTGCCACCCCCAGCCCTTCTGTGACGTGCCACCCCCCAACCGTCTGTGACGTGCCACCCCCAGCCCGTCTGTGACGTGCCCCCCCAACCCGTCTGTGACGTGCCCCCCCAACCCGTCTGTGACGTGCCATCCCCTAACCCCTCTGTGACGTGCCCACCCAACCCCTCTGACGTGCCCCCCCCAACCCGTCTGTGACGTGCCCCCCCGCAACCCGTCTGTGACGTGCCATCCCCCAACTGCCACCACCAACCCGTCTGACGTGCCCCCCAACCCGTCTGACGTGCCCCCCAACCCGTCTGACGTGCCCCCCAACCCGTCTGACGTGCCCCCAAACCCATCTGACGTGCCCCCCCCAACCCGTCTGACGTGCCCCCCCCAACCCGTCTGACGTGCCCCCCCCCAACCCGTCTGACGTGCCCCCCCCCAACCCGTCTGACGTGCCCCCCCCAACCCGTCTGACGTGCCCCCCCCAACCCGTGTGTGACGTGCCCCCCCAACCCGTGTGTGACGTGCCCCCCCAACCCGTGTGTGACGTGCCCCCCCAACCCGTGTGTGACGTGCCCCCCCAACCCGTGTGTGACGTGCCCCCCCAACCCGTGTGTGACGTGCCCCCCCAACCCGTGTGTGACGTGCCCCCCCAACCCGTGTGTGACGTGCCCCCCCAACCCGTGTGTGACGTGCCCCCCCAACCCGTGTGTGACGTGCCCCCCAACCCGTCTGTGACGTGCCACCCCCCGCCCGTCTGTGACGTGCCACCCCCCCAACCCATCTGTGACGTGCCACCCCCTGCCCGTCTGTGACGTGCCCCCCCAACCCATCTGTGACGTGCCACCCCCCGCCCGTCTGTGACGTGCCACCCCCCCACCCCATCTGTGACGTGCCACCCCCCAGCCCGTCTGTGACGTGCCCCCCCCCAACCCGTCTGACGTGCCCCCCCAGCCCGTCTGTGACGTGCCATCCCCTAACCCCTCTGTGACGTGCCACCCCCCAGCCCCTCTGTGACGTGCCACCCCCAACCCCTCTGTGACGTGCCACCCCCCAGCCCGTCTGTGACGTGCCACCCCCCAACCCCTCTGTGACGTGCGCCCCCCAACCCCTCTGTGACGTGCCAACCCCCAGCCCGTCTGTGACGTGCCCCCCCCAGCCCGTCTGTGACGTGCCACCCCCCAGCCTGTCTGTGACGTGCCACCCCCCAGCCTGTCTGTGACGTGCCACCCCCCAGCCCGTCTGTGACGTGCCCCCCCCAGCCCGTCTGACGTGCCACCCCCAGCCCGTCTGTGACGTGCCACCCCCAGCCCGTCTGTGACGTGCCACCCCCCAACTGCCACCCCCCAACCCATCTGACGTGCCCCCCCCAACCCGTCTGATGTGCCCCCCACGTGCCCCCGCAACCCGTCTGACGTGCTCCCCCACATGCCCCCCCAACCGTCTGTGATGTGCCCCCCCCAACCCGTCTGTGACGTGCCCCCCCCAACCCGTCTGTGACGTGCCCCCCCCAACCCGTCTGTGACGTGCCCCCCCCAACCCGTCTGTGACGTGCCCCCCCCAACCCGTCTGTGACGTGCCCCCCCAAACCGTCTGTGACGTGCCCCCCCCAACTGCCACCTCCCAACCCCTCTGTGACGTGCCACCCCCAACTGCCACCTCCCAACCCATCTGTGACGTGCCCCCCCCCAACTGCCACCTCCCAACCCGTCTGTGACGTGCCCCCCCCAACTGCCACCTCCCAATCCGTCTGTGACGTGCCACCCCCAACTGCCACCCCCCAACCCGTCTGTGACGTGCCTCCCCCAACCCGTCTGTGACGTGCCCCCCCAACTGCCACCTCCCAACCCCTCTGTGACGTGCCACCCCCAACTGCCACCTCCCAACCCGTCTGTGACGTGCCACCCCCAACTGCCACCTCCCAACCCCTCTGTGATGTGCCCCCCCAACTGCCACCTCCCAACCCCTCTGTGACGTGCCACCCCCAACTGCCACCTCCCAACCCCTCTGTGACGTGCCACCCCCAACTGCCACCTCCCAACCCGTCTGTGACGTGCCCCCCCCAACTGCCACCTCCCAACCAGTCTGTGACGTGCCCCCCCCAACTGCCACCTCCCAACCCGTCTGTGACGTGCCCCCCCCAACAGCCACCTCCCAACCCGTCTGTGATGTGCCCCGCCCAACTGCCACCTCCCAACCCGTCTGTGACGTGCCCCCCCCAACTGCCACCTCCCAACCCGTCTGTGACGTGCCCCCCCCAACCTGTCTGTGACGTGCCCCCCAACTGCCACCTCCCAACCCCTCTGTGACGTGCCACCCCCAACTGCCACCTCCAACCCCTCTGTGACGTGCCACCCCCAACTGCCACCTCCCAACCCGTCTGTGACGTGCCCCCCCAACCCGTCTGTGACGTGCCCCCCCCAACTGCCACCTCCCAACCCCTCTGTGACGTGCCCCCCCCAACTGCCACCCCCCAACCCGTCTGTGACGTGCCACCCCCAACTGCCACCTCCCAACCCGTCTGACGTGCCACCCCCAACTGCCACCCCCAACCCGTCTGTGACGTGCCACCCCCAACTGCCACCTCCCAACCCCTCTGTGACGTGCCCCCCCAACTGCCACCTCCCAACCCCTCTGTGACGTGCCACCCCCCAACCCATCTGTGACGTGCCCCCCCCCAACTGCCACCTCCCAACCAGTCTGTGACGTGCCCCCCCCCAACTGCCACCTCCCAACCCGTCTGTGACGTGCCACCCCCAACTGCCACCCCCCAACCCGTCTGTGACGTGTTCCCCCCCAACTGCCACCTCCCAACCCGTCTGTGACGTGGCCCCCCCCCCCCCAACTGCCACCTCGGGGGGGGCACGTCACAGACGGGTTGGTGGGGGGACGTCACAGACGGGTTGGGGGGTGGCCCCCCGTGTAACCTGCCCCCCCGGTGTAACATGGCGCCCCCCCTCCCCCACCCGTGTAACCTGCCCCCCCCCCCCCCACCCGGTGTAACCTGGCCTCCCCCCCGGTGTAACCTGGCCTCCCCCCCGGTGTAACCTGGCCTCCCCCCCGGTGTAACCTGGCCTCCCCCCCAGTGTAACCTGGCCTCCCCCCCCCGGTGTAACCTGCCCCCCCCCCCGGTGTAACCTGCCCCCCTCCTCCACCGGTGTAACCTGCCCCCCCGGTGTAACCTGCCCCCCCCTCCCCCCCCCTCCCCCCCCCCGGTGTAACCTGCCCCCCCTGGTGTAACCTGGCCACCCCCCCCCCCCCCTGGTGTAACCTGCCCCCCCCCGGTGTAACCAGAAGTGTAACCTGCTCCCCCCAACCCTGCCGTGTAACCTGCTCCCCCCAACCCACCGTGTAACCTGCTCCCCCCAACCCCGCCGTGTAACCGGCCCACCCAACCCCGCCGTGTAACCTTCCCCCACCAACCCCAATCCACCTCCTGTGTAACCTGGCACCCCAATTCCCCCTGTGTAACCTGCCCCCCAATTCCCCCTGTGTAACCTGCCCCCCAATTCCCCCTGTGTAACCTGCCCCCCCCCAATCCTCCCCGTGTAACCTGATCTCTCCCCCCCCCCTTAATCTCCCTCAATCCCCACCTTAACCCTGTCACTGCCATTGGTACACTTTGCCCCTAGGAGAGAATGACCCCTTAACCCTGTCACCATCAGCACTGGCTGCACAGGGGGCCTCGGTGTGACTCCCCCGGGACCCGCGCCTCTTTTAATTCCCGGGCCTTTGTTTTGCAGCCCGCGTTGGTCCCCGGGGGGCTGAACCCGCCCCTCTCGGGCAGCTCTCAGATGCACCCCAAGCAGGGCATGAAGCTGGAGGCCGTGATGGAGCAGCTGCAGAAGCAGCAGCAGCAGGCGGCCCGGAGCATGGAGGAGCGCGAGCGGCAGATCCGGGACACGCAGCGCCTCTACGCGCAGCAGCTGGCCGCGCAGCAGGCCGCCAAGGGGGCCCCCAACCTGCACCTCCCGCCGGGCAGGGCGCGCCCGCCGCCAGGGCCCCCGCCGAGCGCCAGCGACCCCGAGGACGACGACGACGAGGAGATGGAGGACGAGGAGAGCGAGGAGGGGCGGTCGTTCGAGGGGGAGCGCAGGCTGATACCAGGCTCCATCCTGGCCCAGAAGTACCTGCAGGCCCAGCGCGAGCAGCAGGGCATCGTGGCCCCCGCCCCACAGGGGACCCCCGGCCAGCGGCCGCTGAAGGTGAAGGAAGAGCCCGCCGACGACAATTACACCCCCTCGCCAGCCAAGCACCAGAAGCAGAGCTCGGACGAGCAGATGAAGCAGGTGAGGCGTTCGATTTAAAGTGGGGTTATTTAAATGGCGTCTAGCTATAAATGGCTGTCTTGGTTGGGGGCTCTGACCCCTTTTTCTCTGCAACACCCCCCCTCCAGCCTAATGTATATGAACTCGTGGATATTGATCTTCAATCAAATTCCATTCCTGTGTGACGCGTGAGAGCGGGATCCGTGCTGTCCTTGTATCTCCCTGTGCCTCAGGCACCAAACATAGATTGTAAGCTCCACGGGGCAGGGACCTGCAAAATGTCTCTGTATGGCCGCTCAGCAGTGCCGGGCGCGCGGGCGGAATTTTAGTTGGCTGACGTTAGTCGGCCTTTCTATAATGGTGCCGCGCGCACGGCAGGGGGCTCGGAGCGGAGAGATGAGGGAGAACGTGAAGAAATGAAGGATTTCACACCGCTACCTGTCTGTGTGCGTCTGTGTGCGTGTGCGTGCGTCTGTGTGCGTCTGTGTGCGTGTGTGTCAAAGTTAAATAAATAAATATTTTTATTACAACTTTTATTTTATTTTAAAAATATTATTTCATACATAATTCACAATCTCTACACACACTACCTTCACTCACACTCACTCACACTCACTCACACTACCTTCACTCACACTCACTCACACTACCTTCACTCACACTCACTCACACTACCTTCACTCACACTACCTTCACTCACACTACCTTCACTCACACTACCTTCACTCACACTACCTTCACTCACACTCACACCCACACACACTACCTTCACTCACACATACACTACACACACACATACACTACACACACACATACACTACACACACACACACATACACTACACACACACACATACACACACACACACATACACACACACACACATACACACACACACACATACACACACACACACACACACACACACACACAGCGTTTGGTATTTTCCGGGCGTGCTTACATACATTGAGAATATCGCCCGCTGGCCGCTCCCTTTGGCGTGTGCGGGACGGGGAGTGATGGGGACACAATGGGAAGTGCAGTCTCCGGACTCACAGCGGGGTAGTGTCCTGCGGTGCTTGGGTTTTATCCCGTGCAGGGGTCAATAAGGATGGCAATATAAGACCCGGCCTGTTACCCCGTGCCCTATAAAAGGTGCCTTGTACATCAGACCTGCGCGAGGTCCAAAGTGACCTCGGCTCCATTACAGTAAGGTGTGACCGTTCTGGCCGAACGATCCGCGAGGCCGCTCGTGTTCACCGGGGTCTCCTCGGGGAGCAGGGCTTATTTCTGCGTCACAGGGACGTGGGCGCACGCGGTCACACAATGCCTAGGGGAAGGGGCTTCTTTATACACAGGCAGCTCCGGCGTCCAGAGGAAGTGACCGGTCCCCTGACCCGAAACACAGGGTGTGCAGGAGGCCTCCAGCCAGGCAGTATCGCCCGCAGAGACACTGGTGACGTACACACACGCTCATGTTGCCACCGCAGCAAAGCGGCGGCTCCCATCATGTGCACTGAACTCTCTTTGTGTGCATCAGCACCATTAGTGTGGCGGAACTGTCGGACATCTTGTTCTATCCCCCCCACGAAAAAAAAAAAACCCATCCACACGTTGGGTATCTTTGGGCTGTCATAACAATGTGTGCATGCGAGTGTACACACGTGTGCTGGAACTGTGGAGGTGCTGTAGCCCCCCTGGATTGGTACATGTAAATCCTATGGTAATGTATGTCCCCCAAACAATACTTTCTGCCATTGATGCCCACCCTAAGCTATGAAGCAGAGGGGTCCTGTTCCTAAAGCCCCAAACCCAAGCTGGGACCCTACTGCGACTGTGGCAGCGACTCCCCCCTCCCCCTCCCTTACAGGCTGCCACATGTACGGACACCCGACCCCTTGCTTATTAAGAGACCAGTTTAGCCGGACTGACCGGCCCTGGGTTTCCTATACCCCGGGCTCTCCCGCCGTGTGTCAGGATCCCCTCCCCCCCGGCCATTTTACAGGGCCCCCCATGCGGGGAGCGCTGGAAGAACCTCGCCATTGAAGGGTCAGTCCCTGGTAGGACCTCAGCCCAGCGACCTGTGGTACAGGTCAAATGCAGCACATTGAGACACAAATATTTCCCGTTTGTTACATTTCCTCTGTAAATGGAACCTGGGGGGGGGGGGGGGGTCCTTTGCTAATTTTATCTAATGTCTTTGGGCGATCAGACTGTTTGTCAGTCCCCTGGTACCATGTCAGCGCTGCTCTGCCGTCTGTTTGCAAAGTAATTGTGAGGCCGCCGTTAGTCACAGGGAGTGGAGACGCTGGAATCCAGTGTTCCCGGAGAAAAGGGAAACACGTTCATTTATCGCACGGTATAAATAAGTCCATTACTGTAAGGGGGTAGTGGGGGGGGGGGGTCTTCGGACGCTGTTTACACAGAGGTGTTTTAGCCGAGCTTAGTGGAACTGCGCCTTTAAAGTCCCACTTCAGGCTCAAGTTGGGATTGTGGCAGTTATGTGTAAAGTGTAAGCTCCTGAGGTCAGGGACCTCCTCCTTAGTGTCTGTCTTAACACACGGACTCTTGTCACACAGTTGTACTGCACTGCGGAGTATGTTGCCGCCATACAAGATAATGTGTAGTTGCAGCGCTGTGCGGGGGACCCAAGGGGTTAATTAATGGCGCTTCGTGGGAATGTAATGGAGTTTGTGTATATGCCGAGAGCCGTATTATTGATCTCGTTAATCGCCCCCCCTGGATATTTCTCCGGACACGGGGGTACACGCTGCCTCCGTCAGCGCACTGTAACTGCTTGAGTGCCAGGGGCGTCTAACGTTCGCCCGGCCCGTTCGCCCGGCCCGTTCGCCGCAGTCATTAGGGTCGGTCTCTGGCCTGAGACTTGGGAGGGGGCTGATTTGCTCGCGCTGCGCCCTTGTGTCTGACGTGTGTGTGTGCTCAACAAGAGTTTGCACAGGCAAAGCCCCCTCCCCTTTAGTGTGTGCCTGATAAGGACGGGGGACAGGAAGCCGCGACATCTGTAGGTTCAGTGCTTCTGACTGACACTTGTTCAAATAAAATCGGACAAGTAATACGTATTTTTAAATGTTTCTACGTTGGTAAAATTTCTACAGTAAACAAAAGTTTGAGACATTAGATAAAGGTTGTAAAACCTCCCAGACGGTTTGTCAGCCCTCCGAGCCCCAGGTAACATGTAGGCGCTGCTCTGCCTCCTGTTTGCAGAGTAATTGTGAGGCCCCGTTGGCCAGACGGAGCGGAGATGCTGGAATCCACTGTTCCCGGAGAGAATGGAAGCGTGCAGGGAAGGAGGGGGCAGGGGAGCGTGCAGGGAAGGAGGGGGCAGGGGAGCGTGCAGGGAGCAGGGGGCAGGGGAGCGTGCAGGGAAGGAGGGGGCAGGGGAGCGTGCAGGGAAGGAGGGGGCAGGGGAGCGTGCAGGGGAGCAGGGGGGCAGGGAGCGTGCAGGGAAGGAGGGGGCAGGGGAGCGTTGCAGGGGAGCAGGGGGCAGGGGAGCGTGCAGGGAAGGAGGGGGCAGGGGGAGCGTGCAGGGAAGGAGGGGGCAGGGGAGCGTGCAGGGAAGGAGGGGGCAGGGGAGCGTGCAGGGAAGGAGGGGGCAGGGGAGCGTGCAGGGAAGGAGGGGGCAGGGGAGCGTGCAGGGAAGGAGGGGGCAGGGGAGCGTGCAGGGAAGGAGGGGGCAGGGGAGCGTGCAGGGAAGGAGGGGGCAGGGGAGCGTGCAGGGGAGCAGGGGGCAGGGGAGCGTGCAGGGAAGGAGGGGGCAGGGGAGCGTGCAGGGGAGCAGGGGGCAGGGGAGCGTGCAGGGAAGGAGGGGGCAGGGGAGCGTGCAGGGAAGGAGGGGGCAGGGGAGCGTGCAGGGAAGGAGGGGGCAGGGGAGCGTGCAGGAAGGAGGGGGCAGGGGAGCGTGCAGGGAAGGAGGGGGCAGGGGAGCGTGCAGGGAAGGAGGGGGGCAGGGGAGCGTGCAGGGAAGGAGGGGGCAGGGGAGCGTGCAGGGAAGGAGGGGGCAGGGGAGCGTGCAGGGGAGGAGGGGGCAGGGGAGCGTGCAGGGGAGGAGGGGGCAGGGGAGCGTGCAGGGGAGGAGGGGGCAGGGGAGCGTGCAGGGGAGCAGGGGGCAGGGGAGCGTGCAGGGGAGGAGGGCAGGGGAGCGTGCAGGGAAGGAGGGGGCAGGGGAGCGTGCAGGGAAGGAGGGGGCAGGGGAGCGTGCAGGGAAGGAGGGGGCAGGGGAGCGTGGTGCGAGGGGGATGTGTGAGAATATATAGATATAGACCCACCTTTTATCCCAACTCTCTATGAAAATACGCATTTTAAGTGTACCGTATATACATGCATGCATACATCGCCACCTCCAGCCCGTGTCCCCCCACTGCTGGATGAAGCCCCCCCAATGATCCTGCGGTTCCAGCCCCTCTTCTCCCACACATTTCCTCATCCCATCCTCCATTCTTATTTTGGGCGTCATGGTCTTTTAGTCTCTTGGAGTCCAGTTGAGTTCCATCTTTGTCCAACGAAGGTCATTTCTTCCTGCGATGTGTGCGGCCCGTCGCCATTGTAATTTATTCCCCCCTGTGATGTCACAGACTTGTGTTCGGTTTCAACCCATTCATTATTTTTTCTGTCTCTTCGGGTAATACCCAGCATGCATCTCTCCGTACTTCAAGTAATACCCAACATGCATCTCTCCATAAGTCTTTGGGTAATACCGAGCATGCATCTCTCCATACGTCTCTGGGTAATACCCAGCATGCATCTCTCTGTACTTCAAGTAATACCCAACATGCATCTCTCCATACGTCTCTGGGTAATACCCAGCATGCATCTCTCCATACGACTTGGGTAATACCCAGCAGCATCTCTCCATACGTCTTTGGGTAATACCCAGCATGCATCTGTCCATACGTCTTTGGGTAATACCCAGCATGCATCTGTCCATACGTCTTTGGGTAATGCCCAGCATGCATCTCTCCATACGTCTTTGGGTAATACCCAGCATGCATCTCTCCATACGTCTCTGGGTAATACCCAGCATGCATCTCTCCATACGTCTCTGGGTAATACCAGCATGCATCTCTCCATACGTCTTTGGGTAATACCCAGCATGCATCTCTCCATACGTCTTTGGGTAATACCCAGCATGCATCTCTCCATACGTCTTTGGGTAATACCCAGCATGCATCTGTCCATACGTCTTTGGGTAATGCCCAGCATGCATCTCTCCATACGTCTTTGGGTAATACCCAGCATGCATCTGTCCATACGTCTTTGGGTAATGCCCAGCATGCATCTCTCCATACGTCTTTGCATTATCTTTGCATTTTTCGAGGCCCAGGTCTCTCACTCATACGTGAGCACGGGCAGGATACACGAGGCAAACACTTTCTTCCTGAGGCACTGCGGAAGGTTACCTTGAAATGTTGTCTTGTTTCTGCCAACGCCTCCATCCCCGTCTTCATTCTCCTGATTTCATTCAAAATGCTCCCACCCATTGTTATTTGCCGGCCAAGTATATATATATATAATATTTTTTTTTTTTTCATAACGTTAAGGGATACCCAGAAAACCTGTTGGGATTTCCGGAAATATGGGGCTTTGTACATTGTTAAAGCCGTAAAACTCCAGTCCCCCTTTATTTTTCCTATTTGTATTTGTAAAACGTGTGTCTGTGTATAAATCTACTTTCTAAGGCTGTGTCCACAGTGCAGGAGACGGCGCGAGCTGCGAAACAAACACTAGGACGCCAATGCATGTGCGCATAGTGCGCGCGCACATGAACTACAGGGAGACCGGCGCTTCGCAAGACAAACCATTTTGTATTTCCCGTGCGACGCCCGGTCACGTGAGCTGCGCCGAGGAACGCGGAAGCTAGCGCGTTCTACTGTGGACGCAGCCTTACCTAAGGCCTCTTCCAGGGTAGAAGCGCGCAGCGCGCTGTGATGACAGGCGCTCCTGTTGATCGGGCGATTCCTGGCCAGCTTGCTGTGGGCGTGGGGCGGCGAGCCCATGGTGTCACGTGAGTGGTCCGCCCTCATTGGCTGAACCGTGCACATGACAAGGGCAAGCGCGACAAATACAAAACTATTTGTCTCGGCAAGCATCGCGCCTCTGCACGCTCACGTGCGCAGTATGGGTGGGGGATTGAGTATTCAGTGTTTTGAACGCGAGCGACCGCACCCACCTGGAAGAGGCCAACGGTGCCGATCGTTTGCGGCTCCTGTTATAAATGAGTCAATCCTGATTGTGTGACTAACGAAATGGCCGCCTTCTGACTCTGTGCTGCCGTCTGTGACATGCTGCAGCTAATACGTAACATTTTATTACCAGTGTAACACATTAGTGTTCCAGCTTCCAGCGGTAATAGACGGTCTGCTGTTTGGAACACAGCAACAGCTGTTTGTGATACTTTGCTGCCAAAGGGCAGGGCTCCAAAAGGTGTGTGAGAGCCTGTTTCAAAAGAGGACGTGGATATGACTTTCTAAATGGTTGCTTTAGCAGCCAGAGGATAAGTACATTAAAAAAAAACTATTAAACATGGCATTGGGCATAAAATAAAAGCAGCCAGTTTTATCTAATATTACAGAACTGGCGTATTACGCAGCAGCAGCAGCAGCAGCAGCGGATTTCCCCGTGTTGCTGCTTTAATGATATTAATACTTGGATGTCTTGGAAAACATTCCGCTTATGGAAATATTTGCCGCGAGGGTTTTACCAACACGCACAGTACCCGCTGGGGGTACGGGAGAGGGAGGTAATGGGCTGGGCGCGTGCTGCGACGTGCGAGGGTTTCACCAACACGCACAGTACCCGCTGGGGGTACGGGAGAGGGAGGTAATGGGGCTGGGCGCGTGCTGCGACGTGCGAGGGTTTCACCAACACGCACAGTACCCGCTGGGGGTACGGGAGAGGCAGGTAATGGGGCTGGGCACGTTCTATAGTGCCGGGCACATTCTATAGTGCCGGGCGCGTGCTGCGCCGTGCGAGGGTTTCACCAACACGCACAGTACCCGCTGGGGGTACGGGAGAGGCAGGTAATGGGGCCGGGCGCGTGCTGCGCCGTGCGAGGGGTTTCACCAAACGACGCACAGTACCCGCTGGGGGTACGGGAGAGGCAGGTAATGGGGCCGGGCGCGTGCTGCGCCGTGCGAGGGTTTCACCAACACGCACAGTACCCGCTGGGGGTACGGGAGAGGCAGTAATGGGGCTGGGCGCGTGTATACGGCATTACTGCGGCTCTGGAGGGGTTGATTTATGGGATTTTGTCTGGCCATAAAGATTCCCCCGCACTTCCTGTCCTCTCCTTCCCCACAATAAAACATGTTTGTTTATGGCTGGGGGGAGGGGGTTTGGGGTCTCCCAGGGTAAGTGGAGCACATTTTAAAAGGGTTTTGGTAGCTGATCCCAGTCCATTGAGGAGGAGGGACAGAGATTTAAGGATTACAGGCTGTCCATTTAGCGTTGATCCATCACCGACCCGATCCAGGGAGATAATGAGGATTTGTCTGACATGAAGACCCCTAACCTAATATAGCCGGGCGGGGCCCCCCTCTTAACGAGCCGTGGTGTTACTTCCAGACAAAGGCTAACGAGATCTTTCTGATTAGCTTCAGGTTTAGACAGGAAGGATGGTCTGCAACGTCTTGCACAGGGGCGGTCTCTCGCAGCGCGGGGGGGGCGGTCTCCTCGCAGCGCGAGGGGAGGGCGGTCTCGCAGCGCGGGGGGGCGGTCACTCGCAGTGCGAGGGGAGGGCGGTCTCTCGCAGCGCGGGGGGCGGTCTCTCGTAGCGCGGGGGGGCGGTCTCTCGCAGCGCGGGGGGGGCGGTCTCGCAGCGCGGGGGGCGGTCTCCTCGCAGCGCGGGAGGGGGGCGGTCTCTCGCAGCGCGGGGGGGGCGGTCTCTCGCAGGGCGGGGGGGGGGGCAGTCTCTCGCAGGGCGGGGGGTCTCTCGCAGCGCGGGAGGGGGGTGGTCTCTCGCAGCGCGCTGGGGCCGTCTCTCGCAGCGCGGGGGGGGGTGTCTCGCAGCGCGGGGGGTGGTCTCTCACAGCGCGGAGGCCGTCTCTCGCAGCACGGGGGGGCGGTCTCTTGCAGCGCGCGGGGGCCGTCTCTCGCAGCAACGGGGGGCGGTCTCTTGCAGCGCACGGGGGGCGTCTCTCGCAGCGCGGGGGGGCGGTCTCTCGCAGCGCGGGGGGGGCGGTCTCTCGCAGCGCGGGGGGGGGCGGTCTCTCGCAGCGCGGGAGGGGGGCGGTCTCTCGCAGCGCGCGGGGGCCGTCTCTCGCAGCGCGCACAGACCACCTTCTATAAAGAACTAAACCAGTTTATTGGCTTCCTAAAATAATCTAAAAGATTTTGCTGCATTTGTTTCTCTGGAAATTTATTACAAGTTCAAATTTTTTTTAAGGGGGAGGGGGGGTGATTGTCAATTTAGTGTCCTTTTCCCCTTATCTCCCCCTCTAACCCCCCCACCCCCTTTCCCCCCCACCCCCTTTCCCCCCCACCCCCTTTCCCCCCCCACCCCCTTTCCCCCCCCCACCCCCTTTCCCCCCCCCACTCCCTTTCCCCTTATCTCCCCCTCTAACCACCCCCCCCCTCCTAATCAGAGAGACAATACAGATAAGGGGAGGGGGAGAGAGGGGGCTTTGCCTGTGCACACTCATGTTGAACACACACGGGAGCCGCGCGAGGAAATCAGCCCCCTCCCAAGTCTCAGCTCCCCGTGTTCCTATAATAACTTTAATAAAGGATTTAATCATACTTATAGGGGCAGATTTGGGTAACAAGGTGTCTGACCCAGATGTGACCCCTTAACCCTGTCACTGCCAATAGTACACGTTGGGCTCCCGTCGTGGCGTCGCTGCGGCACCCTCCTAGCGTGGCGTCGCTGTGGCACCTCGTGGCGTGGCGTCGCTGCGGCACCTCCTAGCGTGGCGTCGCTGTGGCACCTCCTGGCGTGGCGTCGCTGTGGCACCTCCTAGCGTGGCGTCGCTGTGGCACCTCCTGGCGTGGCGTCGCTGTGGACACCTCCTAGCGTGGCGTCGCTGCGGCACCTCGTGGCGTGGCGTCGCTGTGGCACCTCCCGGCGTGGCGTCGCTGTGGCACCTCCTGGCGTGGCGTCGCTGTGGCACCTCCTAGCGTGGCGTCGCTGTGGCACCTCCCGGCGTGGCGTCGCTGTGGCACCTCCCGGCGTGGCGTCGCTGTGGCACCTCCTGGCGTGGCGTCACTGCGGCACCTCCCGGCGTGGCGTCACTGCGGCACCTCCCGGCGTGGCGTCACTGTGGCACCTCCTGGCGTGGCGTCACTGCGGCACCTCCCGGCGTGGCGTCACTGTGGCACCTCCCGGCGTGGCGTCGCTGTGGCACCTCCTGGCGTGGCGTCACTGCGGCACCTCCCGGCGTGGCGTCACTGCGGCACCTCCCGGCGTGGCATCACTGCGGCACCTCCCAGCGTGGCGTCACTGCGGCACCTCCTAGCGTGGCGTCGCTGTGGCACCTCGTGGCGTGGCGTCGCTGCGGCACCTCCCGGCGTGGCGTCACTGTGGCACCTCCTGGCGTGGTGTCGCTGTGGCACCTCCTGGCGTGGCGTCGCTGCGGCACCTCCTAGCGTGGCGTCGCTGGTGGCACCTCCTAGCGTGGCGTCACTGTGGCACCTCCTAGCGTGGCGTCGCTGTGGCACCTCGTGGCGTGGCGTCGCTGCGGCACCTCCTAGCGTGGCGTCACTGTGGCACCTCCCGCCGTGGCGTCGCTGCGGCACCCTCCCGGCGTGGCGTCGCTGTGGCACCTCCTGGCGTGGCGTCGCTGTGGCACCTCCTGGCGTGGCGTCGCTGTGGCACCTCCTGGCGTGGCGTCGCTGTGGCACCTCCTGGCGTGGCATCGACCCACTTAACTGTATATAGACAAGATTGGGAAAAGCCAGATATCCATCAAGTTAAATCCTTTTGGTAAATTGTCACTGGGGAGATTCTCCTCCTATGTTAATAGTTCTGTTGACCCAGAGGAAGCAAATAAAACATTTCTCTATTATAAGGGGAAACATTAATCCCCCCCCCCCCTCCCCCTGACCCCGGTAATGAGCGGCAGATTTGTCCCTGGATCAGCGCCCTTCCTCTGTGTAATATACCCGCTATATCCCTGTATACCTTTCCTGTGTATAAAGATGTGTACCTTTTCTTACACATATCTCCTGTATCTGCCGTCTCCATGGCTAGTAACTCCCACAGTGTGTCTGCCCTTACTGATAATGATCCCGTTCCCCTAATCTCACGGGACGGTCCCGTGTCCTCTGTGCTGCCCTTACTGTAATGATCCCGTTCCCCTAATCTCACGGGACGTTCCGTGTCCTCTGTGCTGCCCTTACTGTAATGATCCCGTTCCCCTAATCTCACGATGTCCCGTGACCCTCTGTGCCACCGTTCGTCCCCTTGAAGTCCTTGGAATGACCTTGGGTATATTTGTAGTTATATCAGCTCTAAATTCTCCTGATGTTTATTTTCCGATGTTAGTCTGCTAAGAGGATACGCATAACCGCACGTCGCTCAGTCTGACTCTTTTTTTTTTATCAGTATTATTACGGTAATATTAATCCATGTATCTTTTATTAATAATAATAATAATTGATCAAATAAACTCCTATTAATCACCTGGATTCTTGTATTACCTGTTACTACCCGTTAATAATACATTTCTCTCTCTAGACTATGCTCTATACTCACATGAACTTTTAGTCAAATGAATAATAGTATTTAATGCAATCCACTTTTTAACTATTGGTAGAATAAAAAAAAGTGTCTCTATTCCTGGCAATCTTGTTAATAAATGGGAGAACCGGATCTGTCTTACTAATAAAATCAGCGCTTCTTAATCATTGTTATTAGAACATGAATAACGTATGTTGTGTGCCTGTAATGAGTTCTCCCAGCATGCATCTCTATAAACCTCTTCCCTGCGTTCTTTATTCGCTTCTAAATTCTACTTTTCGGTTATTTCTCAGTGGTGAGTATCCGCGACCTTTAATAAAATGAACGTGTGGGTTTCGCGGTTCCTTGTCGGCTCAGCGAGTTCCCCGCGGGTGATATGCGTGTTACTATCACACGTGTGTGTGTAAAAGTAATCGGGGGAAGGAGGGCGTGTTGTGAAATTCTTGTGTGAATTCCTGCTGTGAATGTCTTAAGTCAGCCTTTTAATCCATTAAACACGTCCCTGTCATTAGGTCACTTTGCCCTTACGTGGGACTGACCCTTTAACCCATTAAGCACGTCCCCTGTCATTAGGTCACTTTGCCCCTACCTGGGACTGACCCTTTAACCCATTAAGCACGTCCCTGTCATTAGGTCACTTTGCCCCTACCTGGGACTGACCCTTTAACCCATTAAACACGTCACTGTCATTAGGTCACTTTGCCCCTACCTGGGACTGACCCTTTAACCCATTAAACACGTCCCTGTCATTAGGTCACTTTGCCCCTACGTGGGACTGACCCTTTAACCCAGGGGTTGTCAACTCCAGTCTTCAGGGGCTACCAGTCTGACTGAGCCACCTGTGCTGAAGCAGGAATTCCTGAAAACCTGACCTGTTAGTGACCTTTTGAGGTCTGGAGTTGGTCACCTGTGGTTTAACCCAGGGGTGTGCAAACCTTTGCAGCCGGCGCCCCCCCCCCCCCCATGACTGCTGCCCCCGGTGCTCGCGCACCCCTTACCTCAGTTCACATGACCCCGCGACGTCATTTGACACTCGTTGCCATGGCGACGCGTCAACAGCCGCCTGGATCTCGGTAAGTAATAGGTTGCGGAAATCCCCCGGCATTTAATTTCAATGCTGTTGGGAAGAGCGCGGGGCCTCTGTAACCACCGCGTGCGCGCCCCCTCAGTTTGCGCGCCCCCCTCAGTTTAACCCATTAAACATCCCTGTCATTAGGTCACTTTAGCACTGATTATTTTATACAAAAGTGGATACTCTTCACTGATCTAGATGCTCTTGGGTCCTCTCCCGGCAGATGTTAGTGTTACAGCGATGACCGGCCTAGCATGTGAAACCGTTTCTTTGCGCTCCGGGGTTAAACGTGTCCCTGCCGTCTGTCTCCCCTGCCCCGCCCCCCCTGCCGCCTGTCTCCCCCCCCCCCCCCCCTTCGCGCCCCCTGCCACCTTTTTCCCCCCCCGCGCCCCCTGCCACCTGTCTCCCCGCGCCCCCTGCCGCCCTTTTCCCCCCCTGCACTCCCTGCCGCCTGTCTCCCCCCGCACTCCCTGCCGCCTGCCTCCCCCCCCGCACTCCCTGCCGCCTGCCTCCCCCCCCGCCCCCCTGCCGTCTGTCTCCCCCCCCCCCTTCGCACCCCCTGCCACCTTTTTCCCCCCCCGCGCCCCCTGCCGCCTTTTCCCCCCTGCACTCCCTGCCGCCTGTCTCCCCCCTGCACTCCCTGCCGCCTGTCTCCCCCCGCACTACCTGCCGCCTGTCTCCCCCGCACTCCCTGCCGCCTGTCTCCCCCCGCACTCCCTGCCGTCTGTCTCCCCCCGCCGTCAGGGATCTCCTTGCTATTGTAACTTTGGCTTAGCATGCATGTCCTCTTATCCTACAAAGTTCCCCCCCCCCCCTTGCGGGCGCTACAAATAAGAGATAACACGCCTCGGTAATTTCCCCCCCTGCCCACGCCGATTCTGTGTTTTTATTTAGGCGTTCTGATCGTAAGCTCCTGGGACCAGCCAGGGGGCTTTGAAGGCTGTCTCACGTAGCATGTCTGATACAAAACCTGTAGTGCCGGCCACTGACAAACAGTCTTACCAGGCCGTGAAAACCCTCCGGGGCTTTTGGGGAGTGTGGAAATGTTACTTGGAAAGTTCCTATCTTTAGAAAAACGTGTGAATCTTGCTCCTTTTGACCCAGTAACGGTGCCTGTGTCCCCGCGTCACTTTGATCTAAGAATGGCCCCAATCTCTGCGTGCTAGTAGTCGCTGCGACTCCCTGTGCTGCTTGCAGTCGGCCATTTTGAAATGACCTGCAGGTGGGAGGAGTGTTTGCTGGCTCGGTGATATTAAGCCCACGTTCTTACCATCTCGTTTCCACCCCCGGCAGGAGAACACGTCGTGGAGCGAGGACGCAGACGCGCGCGGCAGAGAAGCGTCGCGGGACTTTGCGAAGGTCGGTGTAACTGTATTCTTTCCCATGGTTTGTTATTACATGTTACAGAGGATAGGGCTGTAACGTCAAAACTACCCAGCTTATTACATTTATTTATATATTGTTACTATTGTGACAGACGAGATTAGAGTGTCAGTTCTGCGGGTTAGCATTGGCCTTTCCCTCCCCGGTCTTTGCTATGAGATCTGTGTTAGATAGCCATGTTGATTATTGTAGTGTGTGTGTGTGTGTGTGTGTGTGTGTGTGTGTGTGTGTGTGTGTGTGTGTGTGTGTGTGTGTGTGTGTGTGTGTGTGTGTGTGTGTGTGTGTGTGTGTGTGTGTTCTGTGGGGTGGGGGGAGGGGTTTGTGGAGTGTGGGGTGGGGGGGGTTTGTGGGGTGGGGGGGGGTTTGTGGGTGGGGGGTTTGTGGGGTGGGGGGTTTGTGGAGTGGGGGGTTTGTGGAGTGGGGGGTTTGTGGAGTGGGGGGTTTGTGGAGTGGGGGGTGGGGTTTGTGGAGTGTGGGGGGGTGGTTTTGTGGAGTGTGGGGTGGGGGGGGTTGTGGGGGGGGGTTGTGGAGTGTGGGGGGGTTGTGGAGTGTGGGGGGGGTTTGTGAGGTGTGGGGGGGGTTTGTGGGGTGGGGGGGTTGTGGAGTGTGGGGGGGGGTTGTGGAGTGTGGGGCGGGGGGGGGGGGTTGTGGAGTGTGGGGCGGGGGGGTGGTTCTGTGTGGGGTGGGGGGGGTGGTTCTGTGGGGGAGGGGGTTCTGTGGGGTGGGGGAGGGGGTTCTGTGGGGTGGGGGGGTTCTGTGGAGGGTGGAGGGTGGGGGGGTGGTTCTGTGTGGGGTGGGGGGGGGTGGTTCTGTGGGGGAGGGGGTTCTGTGGGGTGGGGGAGGGGGTTCTGTGGAGTGGGGTGGGGGGTTCTGTGGAGGGTGGCGTGGGGTGGGGGGGTGGTTCTGTGGAGTGGGGTGGGGGGTGGTTCTGTGGGGGGTGGTTCTGTGGGGGGGTGGGGTTCTGTGGGGTGGGAGGGTGTTTTTTCTGTGGGGTGGGGGGGTGGGGTGGGGGGTGGTTCTGTGGAGTGGGGTGGGGGTGGGGGGTGGTTCTGTGGAGGGTGGGGGTGGTTCTGTGGAGGGTGGGGGGTGGTTCTGTGGAGGGTGGGGGTGGTTCTGTGGAGGGTGGGGGGGTGGTTCTGTGGGGTGGGGGGGTGGTTCTGTGGGGTGGGGGGGTGGTTCTGTGGGGTGGGGGGGTGGTTCTGTGGGGTGGGGGGGGTGGTTCTGTGGGGTGGAGGGTGGTTCTGTGGGGTGGGGGGGTGGTGGTTGTGTGGGGTGTGGGTGGTTCTGTGGAGTGGGAGTGTGGGGTAGGGTGGGGGGGTGGTTCTGTGGAGTGTGGGGTGGGGGGTGGTTCTGTGTAGTGTAGTGGGGGGTGGTTCTGTGGGGTGGGGGGTGGTTCTGTGGGGTGGTTCTGTGGGGTGGAGGGTGGTTCTGTGGGGGGTGGGGGGGCGGTTATGTGGGGTGGGGGGGTGGTTCTGTGGAGTGTGGGGTGGGGGGGGTGGTTCTGTGGAGTGTGGGGTGGGGGGGGTGGTTCTGTGGAGTGTGGGGTGGGGGGGGGTGGTTCTGTGGAGTGTGGGGTGGGGGGGGTGGTTCTGTGGAGTGTGGGGTGGGGTGGGGGGGTGGTTCTGTGGGGTGGGGGGTGGTTCTGTGGGGTGGGGGGGTGGTTCTGTGGAGTGTGGGGTGGGGGGGTGGTTCTGTGGGGTGGGGGGGGGTGTTGCTGTGTGGGGTGGGGGGGGTGGTTCTGTGGGGGAGGGGGTTCTGTGGGGTGGGGGAGGGGGTTCTGTGGAGTGGGGTGGGGGGGTTCTGTGGAGGGTGGGGGGGTGGTTCTGTGTGGGTGGGGGGGGGTGGTTCTGTGGAGTGGGGTGGGGGGGGGTGGTTCTGTGGGGGAGGGGGTTCTGTGGAGTGTGGGGTGGGGGAGGGGGTTCTGTGGAGTGGGGTGGGGGGGTTCTGTGGAGGGTGGCGTGGGGGGGGTGGTTCTGTGTGGGGTGGGGGGGTGGTTCTGTGGAGTTCGGTGGGGGGTGGTTCTGTGGGGGGTGGGTTCTGTGGGGGGTGGTTCTGTGGGGGGTGGTTCTGTGGGGGGTGGTTCTGTGGGGGGGTGGGTTCTGTGGGGTGGGAGGGTGTTTTTTCTGTGGGGTGGGGGGTGGTTTTGTGGGGTGGGGGGTGGTTTTGTGGAGTGGGGTGGGGGTGGGGGTGGTTCTGTGGAGGGTGGGGGTGGTTCTGTGGGGTGGGGGGGTGGTTCTGTGGGTGGGGGGTGGTTCTGTGGGGTGGGGGGTGGTTCTGTGGGGTGGTTCTGTGGGGTGGGGGGGGGTGGTGGTTATGTGGAGTGTGGGGTGTGGGGTGGTTCTGTGGAGTGGAGTGGAGTGTGGGGTGGGGTGGGGGGGGGGGGTTCTGTGGAGTGTGGGGGGGGGGGGGGTTCTGTGAGTGTGGGGTGGGGGGGGGTTCTGTGGAGTGTGGGGTGGGGGGGGTTCTGTGTAGTGTAGTGGGGGGTGGTTCTGTGGGGTGGGGGGTGGTTCTGTGGGGTGGAGGGTGGTTCTGTGGGGGGTGGGGGGGCGGTTATGTGGAATGTGGGGGGGGTGGTTCTGTGGAGTGTGGGGTGGGGGGGTGGTTCTTTGGAGTGTGGGGTGGGGGGGGGGTGGTTCTGTGGAGTGTGGGGTGGGGGGGGGGTGGTTCTGTGGAGTGTGGGGTGGGGGGGGGTGGTTCTGTGGAGTGTGGGTGGGGGGGTGGTTCTGTGGAGTGTGGGGTGGGGGGGTGGTTCTGTGGAGTGTGGGGTGGGGGGGTGGTTCTGTGGAGTGTGGGGTGGGGGGTGGTTGTGTGGGGTGGGGGGGGTGGTTCTGTGGGGTGGGGGGGGTGGTTCTGTGGGGTGGGGGGGGGTGGTTCTGTGGGGTGGGGGGGTGGTTCTGTGGGGTGGGGTGGGGGGGGGTGGTTCTGTGGGGTGGGGGGGGGGGTGGTTCTGTGGGGTGGGGGTGGGTGGGTGGTTCTGTGGAGTGTGGGTGGGGGTGGTTCTGTGGAGTGTGGGGTGGGGGGTGGTTCTGTGGAGTGTGGGGGGGGGGTGGTTCTGTGGAGTGTGGGGGGGGGGTCTGTGGAGTGTGGGGGGGGGTGGTCTGTGGAGTGTGGGGTGGGGGGTGGTTCTGTGGAGTTTGGGGTGGTTCTGTGGGGTGGGGAGGGTGGGGGGGGGGTGGTTCTGTGGAGGGTGGGGGGGTGGTTCTGTGGGGTGGGGGGGGGTGTTTTGTGTGTTGGTTCTGTGGGGTGGGGGGGGTGTTTTGTGTGTTGGTTCTGTGGAGTGGGCGGGGGGTGGTTCTGTGGGGTGGGGGGGTTCTGTGGGGTGGGGGGGGGGGGTTCTGTGGGGTGGGGGGGGGGGTTCTGTGGGGTGGGGGGGGGGGTTCTGTGGGGTGGGGGGGGGTGGTTCTGTGGAGTGTGGGGGGGGTGGTTCTGTGGAGTGTGGGGTTGGGGGGTGGTGGTTCTGTTGAGTGTGGGGTGGGAGGGGGTGGTTCTGTGGAGGGTGGGGTGGGGAGTGTGGGGGGTGGGGGTGGTGGTTCTGTGGAGTGTGTGGGGGGGGGTGGTTGTGTGGAGTGTGTGGCGGAGTGTGGGGGGTGGTGGCGGAGTGTGGGGGGTGGTGGTGGAGTGTGGTGGGGGTGGTGGCGGAGTGTGGGGGGGTGGTGGCAGAGTGTGGTGGCGGTGGTGTGGGGGGGGTGGGTGGTGGTTCTGTGGAGTGTGGTGGGGGGGTGGTGTTCTGTGGAGTGTGTGGTGAGGTGTGTGTGTGTGTGTGTGTGTGTGTGTGTTTTCTGGGGAGGGGTTGCTTCTAATGAGTTTATGCTGGGGGGGGGGTAGGTGGGGTTGAGGCGCGCAGGAGATGGAGGGCTTGAGGCGCGGGGGTAGGTGGGCTTGAGGCGCGCGGGGACCCTTTGCTTCCCGAGATGTTTGCCGGGGATAGCGCCTGCTGGTTCTTCCCCTTTAGGGGAAATAAAATGGTGGTTTAAATGGCGCTCCTCTCATCCAATGGGTGGCTGCAATGTCGTGTCGCTGCTTCCTGCCATCCCGCCGCACAGCCAGGAAGTACCGTCCCTTCCTCTCCGGGAAGTGTCTCTGTAACCGGAGGGGCCCGGAACTAGAATGAGCTCATTCCTGAGACCCCCAAACCCCCCACCCACGCGCCGTGTTATTCTGGGGTAATAAGGATGCCGGCTC
>NC_134500.1:27770810-27780065 GCF_040206685.1 Ascaphus truei
AGGGCTTTAGATACAAAGGGGGTAGAAAGAAGACATCCTTGAGCAGAACGCAAGAGTCGAGATGGTGCATAACGAGACTGTGACTGTAACCCATTCCTCCCCCCTGTGCTGTAAGCAATTTATGACTTTAGATGTTAAATGGTTGTGTGTGTGTGTGTGTGTGTGTGTGTGTGTGTGTGTGTGTGTGTGTGTGTGTGTGTGTGTGTGTGTGTGTGTGTGTGTGTGTGTGTGTGTGTGTGTGTGTGTACATGTTTACATTTATAGAGCGCCCACAATGTATACAGCGCTTTACAAAAGGTGTGTGTGTGTGGAGGAGTATATCAATGGTGTTGGGGGGTGTTGAAATGTAAGAGGGTGTTGCATTACTATAAATATGTATGGATACTATGTAGTCCCTATTGGTGTATATAGGGATAGAATTACATTTTGTGTGCGCATGTACACACGCACACATGCATATACACACATACACACACAAATACACACACACAAATACACAAATATATATATTTTTAAATATATGTATTGATATATTATTGTGTATATGTGTGTGTGTGTGTGATTGTGTGTGTGTGTGTGATTGTGTGTGTGTGTGATTGTGTGTGTGTGATTGATTGTGTGTTTGTGTGTGATTGTGTGTGTGTGTGATTGTGTGTGTGATTGTGATTGTGTGTGTTTGTGTGTTGTAGCTCGCCCCTGCTCCTTCACATCTTCCCAAGCTCCCTGAGGAATGTGGCCATCTGACCTGGTGACATTAATCACAGGGAGTGTCCTGTGACGGTCATCCATCACTGAGGTGACTGCAGCTAATTCCTGTCTATCTGGGTGGGGTCTCTGCCCTCCTTACCAGGACCCCAGGGCCTCCGTGTGTGAGACAGTCACAGCTGCAGCTTGGCGTCACTAGGCATGTTTGGCACGGTGTACTCTGCACTGTACAAAGGAGGCCAATCCCGAAATACCCATTATAATGTCCAAAAATTAATGACTAATCAATATATTGCATGAAGTGTGCTCGGTCTGTACTGCACCTTCACAGTTCTGTGCTACACTGATGGTCTCTAAAAATCATATATAGTTATGCAAATCATGCTACTGACTTATTCTCCCTCCTCCCCTTCTCCCCTCCACTCTCCCCCCCTCCACTCTCCCCCCCCCCTCCTCCACTCTTCCCCCCCCCTCCTCCACTCTTCCCCCCCCCTCCTCCACTCTCCCCCCCTCCTCCACTCTTCCCCCCCCCCTCCTCCACTCTTCCCCCCCTCCTCCACTCTTCCCCCCCCTTCCACTCTTCCCCCCCTTCCACTCTTCCCCCCCGTTCCACTCTTCCCCCCCTTCCACTCTTCCCCCCCTTCCACTCTTCCCCTCCTTCCACTCCCCCCCCCTTCCACTCTTCCCCCCTTCCACTCTTCCCCCCCTTCCACTCTTCCCCCCCCTTCCACTCTTCCCCCCCCCTTCCACTCTTCCCCCCCTTCCACTCTTCCCATCCCCCTCCACTCTTCCCATCCCCCTCTACTCTTCCCACCCCCTCTACTCTTCCCACCCCCCTCTACTCTTCCCACCCCCCTCCACTCTTCCCACCCCCCTCCACTCTTCCCACCCCCCTCCACTCTTCCACCCCCTCCACTCTTCCCCCCCTCCACTCTTCCCCCCCTCCACTCCCCCCCCCCTCCACTCTTCCCACCCCCCTCCACTCTTCCCACCCCCCCTCCACTCTTCCCACCCCGCCTCCACTCTTCCCACCCCCCCTCCACTCTTCCCACCCCCCCCTCCACTCTTCCCACCCCGCCTCCACTCTTCCCACCCTGCCTCCACTCTTCCCACCCCGCCTCCACTCTTCCCACCCCGCCTCCACTCTTCCTCCCCCCCTCCACTCTTCCTCCCCCCCCTCCACTCTTCCCCCCCCCTCCACTCTTCCCCCCCCTTCCACTCTTCCCCCCCCCCTTCCACTCTTCCCCCCCCTTCCACTCTTCCTCCCCCCCTCCACTCTTCCTCCCCCCCTCCACTCTTCCTCCCCCCCCCTCCACTCTTCCTCCCCCCCCCCTCCACTCTTCCTCCCCCCCTCCACTCTTCCCCCCCCCTCCACTCTTCCCCCCCCACTCCACTCTTCCCCCCCCCCTCCACTCTTCCCCCCCTCCACTCTTTCCTCCCCCCCTCCATTCTTTCCTCCCCTTTTTTATTTTATTTTACTCGTCCCCCCATTTTCTTTGCCCTGAACTTTCCTGCTTCCCCCCCCTACCTTCCCTTTCCCTCCTGTCCCCTCGCCCTCTCACCCGCCAGGCACCCCGATTAGCCGAATCCCCATCATGGCCAAGCAGCTGTTGGATCTGTACATGTTGTACAAGTTGGTGACGGAGAAGGGCGGCCTGGTGGAGGTGATCAACAAGAAGATCTGGCGAGAGATCACCAAGGGCCTCAGCCTGCCCACGTCCATCACTAGCGCGGCCTTCACTCTGCGCACCCAGTGAGTGTCTGAGCCGGCGCCCCAGTGAGTGTCTGAGCCGGCGCCCCAGTGAGTGTCTGAGCCGGCGCCCCAGTGAGTGTGAGCCGGCGCCCCAGTGAGTGTGTGAGCCGGCGCCCCAGTGAGTGTGTGAGCCGGCGCCCCAGTGAGTGTCTGAGCCGGCGCCCCAGTGAGTGTCTGAGCCCGCGCCCCAGTGAGTGTCTGAGCCCGCGCCCCAGTGAGTGTCTGACCCCGCGCCCCAGTGAGTGTCTGACCCCGCGCCCCAGTGAGCGTGTGAGCCCGCGCCCCAGTGAGCGTGTGAGCCCGCGCCCCAGTGAGTGTCTGAGCCCGCGCCCCAGTGAGTGTCTGAGAGCCCGCGCCCCAGTGAGTGTCTGAGCCCGCGCCCCAGTGAGTGTCTGAGCCCGCGCCCCAGTGAGTGTCTGAGCCCGCGCCCCAGTGAGTGTCTGAGCCCGCGCCCCAGTGAGTGTCTGAGCCCGCGCCCCAGTGAGTGTCTGAGCCCGCGCCCCAGTGAGTGTCTGAGCCCGCGCCCCAGTGAGTGTCTGAGCCCGCGCCCCAGTGAGTGTCTGAGCCCGCGCCCCAGTGAGTGTCTGAGCCGGCGCCCCAGTGAGTGTCTGAGCCCGCGCCCCAGTGAGTGTCTGAGCCCGCGCCCCAGTGAGTGTCTGAGCCCGCGCCCCAGTGAGTGTCTGAGCCCGCGCCCCAGTGAGTGTCTGAGCCCGCGCCCCAGCGAGTGTCTGAGCCCGCGCCCCAGCGAGTGTCTGAGCCCGCGCCCCAGCGAGTGTCTGAGCCCGCGCCCCAGCGAGTGTCTGAGCCCGCGCCCCAGCGAGTGTCTGAGCCCGCGCCCCAGCGAGTGTCTGAGCCCGCGCCCCAGCGAGTGTCTGAGCCCGCGCCCCAGCGAGTGTCTGAGCCCGCGCCCCAGCGAGTGTCTGAGCCCGCGCCCCAGTGAGTGTCTGAGCCCGCGCCCCAGTGAGTGTCTGAGCCCGCGCCCCAGCGAGTGTCTGAGCCCGCGCCCCAGCGAGTGTCTGAGCCCGCGCCCCAGTGAGTGTCTGAGCCCGCGCCCCAGTGAGTGTCTGAGCCCGCGCCCCAGTGAGTGTCTGAGCCCGCGCCCCAGTGAGTGTCTGAGCCCGCGCCCCAGTGAGTGTCTGAGCCCGCGCCCCAGTGAGTGTCTGAGCCCGCGCCCCAGTGAGTGTCTGAGCCCGCGCCCCAGTGAGTGTCCGAGCCCGCGCCCCAGTGAGTGTCCGAGCCCGCGCCCCAGTGAGTGTCCGAGCCCGCGCCCCAGTGAGTGTCTGAGCCCGCGCCCCAGTGAGTGTCCGAGCCCGCGCCCCAGTGAGTGTCCGAGCCCGCGCCCCAGTGAGTGTCCGAGCCCGCGCCCCAGTGAGTGTCCGAGCCCGCGCCCCAGTGAGTGTCCGAGCCCGCGCCCCAGTGAGTGTCTGAGCCCGCGCCCCAGTGAGTGTCCGAGCCGGCGCCCCAGCGAGTGTCTGAGCCCGCGCCCCAGCGAGTGTCTGAGCCCGCGCCCCAGTGAGTGTCTGAGCCCGCGCCCCAGTGAGTGTCCGAGGCCGCGCCCCAGTGAGTGTCCGAGCCCGCGCCCCAGTGAGTGTCTGAGCCCGCGCCCCAGTGAGTGTCCGAGCCCGCGCCCCAGTGAGTGTCCGAGCCCGCGCCCCAGTGAGTGTCCGAGCCCGCGCCCCAGTGAGTGTCTGAGCCCGCGCCCCAGTGAGTGTCCGAGCCCGCGCCCCAGTGAGTGTCTGAGCCGGCGCCCCAGCGAGTGTCTGAGCCGGCGCCCCAGCGAGTGTCTGAGCCCGCGCCCCAGTGAGTGTCTGAGCCCGCGCCCCAGTGAGTGTCCGAGCCCGCGCCCCAGTGAGTGTCTGAGCCCGCGCCCCAGTGAGTGTCTGAGCCCGCGCCCCAGTGAGTGTCTGAGCCCGCGCCCCAGTGAGTGTCCGAGCCCGCGCCCCAGTGAGTGTCCGAGCCCGCGCCCCAGTGAGTGTCCGAGCCCGCGCCCCAGTGAGTGTCTGTCTGAGCCGGCGCCCACCCCGGCGTGTCTCTTACCCCCCCCAATCTCCCCCCCTTGGCATGCATCTTACCACCCACCCACCTCCTCCCAGCGCGCGTCTGGATCCCACCCCTGGCGCGTCTGACCCCCCCGCAGTGCGCGCTGTGTGCCCCCCCCCCCCTGCGGTGGCTGCACGCTGCGTGACGGTGAGGCTCTCTCCCCCGCAGTGCGGCCCCCCCCCCTGCGGTGGCTGCACGCTGCGTGACGGTGCAGCTCTCTCCCCGCAGTGCGCGCTGTGACACCCCCCCCCCTGCAGTGGCTGCACGCTGCGTGACGCTGCCGCTCTCTCCCCCGCAGTGCGCGCTGTGCCCCCCCCCCCCTGCGGTGGCTGCACGCTGCGTGACGGCGTTGCTCTCTCCCCCACAGTGCGCGCTGTGCCCCCCCCTGCGGTGGCTGCACGCTGCGTGACGGTGCCGCTCTCTCCCCCGCAGTGCGCGCTGAGCCCCCCCCCCCCGCGGTGGCTGCACGCTGCGTGACGGTGCCGCTCTCTCCCCCGCAGTGCACGCTGACACCCCCCCCCCCCCCCCCCGCGGTGGCTGCACGCTGCGTGACGGTGCCGCTCTCTCCCCCGCAGTGCGCGCTGTGACACCCCCCCCCCTGCGGTGGCTGCACGCTGCGTGACGGTGCGGCTCTCTCCCCCGCAGTGCGCGCTGTGCCCCCCCCCCCCCGCTGTGGCTGCACGCTGCGTGACGCTGCCGCTCTCTCCCCCGCAGTGCGCGCTGTGCCCCCCCCCCAGCGGTGGCTGCACGCTGCGTGACGCTGCCGCTCTCTCCCCCGCAGTCCGCGCTGTGCCCCCCCCGCGGTGGCTGCACGCTGCGTGACGCTGCCGCTCTCTCCCCCGCAGTGCGCGCTGTGACACCCCCCCCCCTGCGGTGGCTGCACGCTGCGTGACGGTGCGGCTCTCTCCCCCGCAGTGCGCGCTGTGCCCCCCCCCCCCCGCTGTGGCTGCACGCTGCGTGACGCTGCCGCTCTCTCCCCCGCAGTGCGCGCTGTGCCCCCCCCCCCCAGCGGTGGCTGCACGCTGCGTGACGCTGCCGCTCTCTCCCCCGCAGTGCGCGCTGTGACACCCCCCCCCCCCCCCCCGCGGTGGCTGCACGCTGCGTGACGCTGCCGCTCTCTCCCCCGCAGTCCGCGCTGTGCCCCCCCCGCGGTGGCTGCACGCTGCGTGACGCTGCCGCTCTCTCCCCCGCAGTCCGCGCTGTGCCCCCCCCCCCCCGCGGTGGCTGCACGCTGCGTGACGCTGCCGCTCTCTCCCCCGCAGATACATGAAGTATCTTTACCTGTATGAATGTGAGAAGAAGTCGCTCAGCTCTCCGGCCGAGCTGCAGGCCGCCATCGATGGGAACCGTCGGGAGGGCCGGCGTCCCGGCTACGGGTCCTCCTCCTTCAGCTACTCCCCCACCCCCGCGGGGGCACCCACCCTCGGGGGTCCCAAAGTGACCATCGCCATGCTGGCAGGGCATGCCAGCCCCCGCATCTCGCCCATAACGGGACTCCGCAAAGGTCTGTAGCACGGCCAGGCCGTAACTCGCACGGAAACAACCCAAAAGGGCCCAAAATCTTCCCTCAGCGGATCCAGCGGTGCTAAGAGCAAAGATTTGCTTGTTTATGTTTCTGTGGAAATCTATTAGAAATGTCATTTCTTTGGGCTCTCGGGTGTTTGTCAGCAAAGTAACACAGAATAGTACACGGGCGCATTTCCAGCCTCCCTGGCACTGAATTGGTTAATCGTCTGCCTGTTCTTCCAGACTCCCCTCCCCCTACGTGTTATCCTGGGGCTCCCTCTGCAGGGCACACAGGGAACTGCAGCCTGAACGAGACCAAAGTGCACTAATGGCAGTGACAGGGTTAAGGGTCAGTCCCAAATCTGCCCCCTATACGTATGATTAAATGCTTATTAAAGTTATTATAGGAACACGGGGAGCCGAGAATCGGGAGGGGGCTGATTTCCTCGCGCTGCCCCCGTGTGTCTGACGTCTCTGTGTGTTCAACAGGAGTTTGCGCAGGCAAAGCCCTCTCTCCCCCGGGAGAAGGGAGCACAGCGCAGATACCCAGAAACGATAAAATGTCATTAACCTCCAAAAGAAAATCTTTTCTGACGTTTCGATGTGCCCGGGGAAGCGCCTTGGACCGGCGCGTTCTTTAGTAACGGAGTTTCCCGCTGCCGCAGAATTGCGTTTGAAAGGCCCGTTGGGGGCGGGGGGGGGGTGTTCCACCTCTCTCAGTGCCCCCCTTGCACAGGGGGAGGGACGTGTTTAATATCTTCCGCAGCTCATTAACCCCCGTAACGCAATCCGGCAGGTAGAATAAAACTCCCACGCCAGACAGGTCTGCTTCGCTGCCCTTCCCCGTTATCTCTTTGCAGACAATGCTTCCACTGCAGCCAGGGGTTCTGGGTAATGACATGCAAATTGTCCATAATAACATGGAGCCCTGTAATGTTACACCTGCCGCAATACACAGCTTTGTCAGCAGGGCCTGGGGTAAAGAAGTGCCGAGCCAGTAACCTACTCACAGACAGACGCATGCGGCCCCCCCATCTCTTGTTATTGTCACAGGCTCCCCCTGCGGTGTCTCCCCCCTCGCAGGTGACGGCCCCGGCGGTTTGATACCCAGCCGCATGTCGCTGGCGGGGGCGCTGGGTAATCAGCACACGCCCGCGGGCGTGCGGACGGCCTCGCTGGAGCAGCTGAGGGAGAGGCTGGAGACGGGCGAGCCTCCGGAGAAGCGAGCCTCGCGGGCGATGGGAGAGGAGCAGCAGAGGCTGATGCAGCAAGCGTTACAGCACAACCTGCTCAGCATGGCACGCCAGATACCCATGAAACTGAAAATCAACGGCAAGGGTGAGGGGCACAGAGGGCACGGCCCTCCTCTCCCCCCTCCTCTCTCTATCCCTCCCCCCCTCCTCTCTCTATCCCTCCCCTCCTCTCTCTATCCCTCCCCTCCTCTCTATCCCTCCCCCTCCTCTCTCTATCCCTCCCCCCTCCTCTCTCTATCCCTCCCCCCCTCCTCTCTCTATCCCTCCCCCTCCTCTCTCTATCCCTCCCCCCTCCTCTCTCTATCCCTCCCCCCTCCTCTCTCTATCCCTCCCCCCTCCTCTCTCTATCCCTCCCCCCTCCTCTCTCTATCCCTCCCCCCCTCCTCTCTCTATCCCTCCCCCCCTCCTCTCTCTATCCCTCCCCCCCTCCTCTCTATCCCTCCCCCCCTCCTCTCTATCCCTCCCCCCTCCTCTCTCTATCCCTCCCCCCCCTCCTCTCTCTATCCCTCCCCCCCTCCTCTCTCTATCCCTCCCCCCTCCTCTCTCTATCCCTCCCCCCATCTCTCTCTATCCCTCCCCCTCCTCTCTCTATCCCTCCCCCCACTCTCTCTATCCCTCCCCCAACTCTCTCTATCCCTCCCCCCTCCTCTCTCTATCCCTCCCCCCTCCTCTCTCTATCCCTCCCCCCCTCCTCTCTCTATCCCTCCCCTCCTCTCTATCCCCCCCTCCTCTCTCTATCCCTCCCCCCACTCTCTCTATCCCTCCCCCCACTCTCTATCCCTCCCCCCTCCTCTCTCTATCCCTGACCCCCCTCTTCTCTCTATCCCTCCCCCCTCCTCTCTCTATCCCTCCCCCCTCCTCTCTCTAACCCTCCCCCCCTCCTCTCTCTATCCCTCCCCCCTCCTCTCTCTATCCCTCCCCCCTCCTCTCTCTATCCCTCCCCCCCTCCTCTCTCTATCCCTCCCCCCTCCTCTCTCTATCCCTCCCCCCTCCTCTCTCTATCCCTCCCCCCCTCCTCTCTTTATCCCTCCCCCCTCCTCTCTCTATCCCTCCCCCCTCCTCTCTATCCCTCCCCCCCTCCTCTCTCTATCCCTCCCCCTTCCTCTCTCTATCCCTCCCCCTCCTCTCTCTATCCCTCCCCCCCTCCTCTCTCTATCCCTCCCCCCTCCTCTCTCTATCCCTCCCCCCCTCCTCTCTCTATCCCTCCCCCCTCCTCTCTCTATCCTCCCCCCTCCTCTCTCTATCCCTCCCCCCTCCTCTCTATCCCTCCCCCCTCCTCTCTCTATCCCTCCCCCCTCCTCTCTCTATCCCTCCCCCCCTCCTCTCTCTATCCCTCCCCCCCTCCTCTCTCTATCCCTCCCCCCCCTCTCTCTATCCCTCCCCCCCTCCTCTCTATCCTCCCCCCCTCCTCTCTCTATCCCTCCCCCCCTCCTCTCTCTATCCCTCCCCCCCTCCTCTCTCTATCCCTCCCCCCATCTCTCTCTATCCCTCCCCCCATCTCTCTCTATCCCTCCCCCCATCCTCTCTCTATCCCTCCCCCTCCTCTCTCTATCCCTCCCCCCACTCTCTCTATCCTCCCCCAACTCTCTCTATCCCTCCCCCAACTCTCTCTATCCCTCCCCCCTCCTCTCTCTATCCCTCCCCCCTCCTCTCTCTATCCCTCCCCCCTCCTCTCTCTCTCCCTCCCCCTCCTCTCTATCCCCCCCTCCTCTCTCTATCCCTCCCCCCACTCTCTCTATCCTCCCCCACTCTCTATCCCTCCCCCCTCCTCTCTCTATCCCTGACCCCCCTCTCTCTCTATCCCTCCCCCCTCCTCTCTCTATCCCTCCCCCTTCCTCTCTCTATCCCTCCCCCCTCCTCTCTCTATCCCTCCCCCCCTCCTCTCTCTATCCCTCCCCCCTCCTCTCTCTATCCCTCCCCCCTCCTCTCTTTATCCCTCCCCCCCTCCTCTCTCTATCCCTCCCCCCTCCTCTCTATCCCTCCCCCCCTCCTCTCTCT
>NC_134500.1:27780265-27899960 GCF_040206685.1 Ascaphus truei
GCCCCCCCCCTAAGCTCCCTCTCTCTCGCCCCCTCCGCTCCCCCTCTCTCGCCCCCCCGCTCCCCCTCTCTCGCCCCCCCCCCCCTCCGCTCCCTCTCTCTCGCCCCCTCCGCTCCCTCTCTCTCGCCCCCTCCGCTCCCTCTCTCTCGCCCCCCCGCTCCCTCTCTCGCGCCCTCTGCTCCCTCTCTCGCGCCCTCGCTCCCTCTCTCGCGCCCTCGCTCCCTCTCTCGCGCCCCCCCTCCCTCTGCCCCCTCTCTCGCGCCCCCCTCCCTCCGCTCCCCTCTCTGCGCCCTCCGCTCCCTCTCTCGCGCTCCCCCCTCCCTCTCGCGCCCTCCCCCTCCGCTCCCTCTCGCGCCCCCCCTCCCTCCGCTCCCCTCCCTCTCTCGCCCCCTCCGCTCCCTCTCCCTCGCCCCCCCCTCCGCTCCCTCTCGCCCCCCCCTCCGCTCCCTCTCGCCCCCCCCCTCCGCTCCCTCTCGCCCCCCCCCCTCCGCTCCCTCTCTCGCGCTCCCTCTCGCGCCCCCCCCCCTCCCCTCCCTCTCTCGCGCCCCTCCGCTCCCTCTCTCTCGCCCCCCCCCTCCCTCTCTCTCGCCCCCCCCCCCCCCTCTCTCGCGCCCCCCCATCCCTCCCTCCCTCTCTCGCGCACTCCCCTCCCTCCGCTCCCTCTGTCTCTCGCGCTCCCCCCCCTCCGCTCCCTCTGTCTCTCGCGCTACCCCCCTCCACTCCCTCTGTCTCTCGCGCCCCCCCCCCCTTCGCTCCCTCTCTCTCTCGCCCCCTTCGCTCCCTCTCTCTCTCGCCCCCTCCGCTCCCTCTCTCGCGACCCCCCTCTCTCGCGCCTCCGCTCCCTCTCTCACGCCCTCCACTCCCTCTCTCGCGCCCCCCCTCCCTCTCTCGCGCCCCCCCCTCCCTCTCTCGCGCCCCCCCTCCCTCTCTCGCGCCCCCCCTCCCTCCGCTCCCTCTCTCGTGCCCCCCCCTCCCTCCGCTCCCTCTCTCAAGCCCCCCCTCCCTCCCTCCGCTCCCTCTCTCGCGCCCCCCCTCCCTCCCTCCGCTGCCTCTCTCCCCCCCTCCGCTCCCTCTCTCGCCACCCCCCCTCCGTTCCCCCTCTCTCTCGCCCCCCCTCCGCTCCCCTCTCTCGCCCCCCTCCGCTCCCTCTCTCTCTTGCGCCTCCGCTCCTCTCTCGCGCCCCCCCTCCACTCCCTCTCGCGCCCCCCCCTCGCTCCCTCTCGCGCCCCCCCCTCTGCTCCCTCTCTCTCGCGCCGCTCCCTCTGTCTCTCGCGCCCCCCCCTCCGCTCCCTCTGTCTCTCGCGCCCCCCCCTTCGCTCCCTCCGCTCCCTCTCTCGCCCCCCCCCTCCGCTCCCTCTCTCGCCCCCCCCCTCCGCTCCCTCTCTCGCCCCTCCGCTCCCTCTCTCGCGCCCCACCCTCCGCTCCCTCTCTCGCGCCCCACCCTCCGCGCCCCCCCTCCGCTCCCTCTCGCGCCCCCCCTTCCGCTCCCTCTCTCGCGCCCTCCGCTCCCTCTCTCGCGCCCCCCCCTCCGCTCCCTCTCTCGCGCCCCCCTCCCTCCGCTCCTCTCGCGCCCCCCCTTCGCTCCCTCTCTCGCGCCCCCCCTCCGCTCCCTCTCTCGCGCCCCCCCTCTGCTCCCTCTCTCGCGCCCCCCCTCTGCTCCCTCTCTCGCGCCCCCCTCCGCTCCCTCTCTCGCGCCTCCGCTCCTCCGCTCCCTCTCTCGCTCCCCCCCCTTCGCTCCCTCTCTCGCGCCCCTCCGCTCCCCCTCTCTCTCGCCCCCCCCTTCGCTCCCTCTCTCTCGCCCCCCTCCGCTCCCTCTCTCTCGCGCCCCCTCCGCTCCCTCTCTCTCGCGCCGCCCCCTCCGCTCCCTCTGTCTCTTGCGCCCCCCCCTCCGCTCCTCTGTCTCTCGCGCCCCCCCCTTCGCTCCCTCTCTCGCTCCCTCCGCTCCCTCTCTCGCCCCTCCGCTCCCTCTCTCGCGCCCCCCCCCTCCGTTCCCTCTCTTCGCGCCCCCCCTCCGCTCCCTCTCTCGCGCCCCCCCCCGCTCCCTCTCTCGCGCCCACCCTCAGCTCCCTCTCTCGCGCTCCCTCTCTCGCCCCTCCGCTCCCTCTCTCGCTCCCCCCCCCTCCGCTCCCTCTCTCGCGCCCCCCCCCCTCCGCTCCCTCTCTCTCGCGCCCCTCCGCTCCCCCTCTCTCTCGCCCCCCTCCGCTCCCTCTCTCTCTCGCCCCCCCCTCTGCTCCCCTCTCTCTCTCGCCCCCCCCTCTGCTCCCTCTCTCGCACCGCCCCCCCTCCGCTCCCTCACTAGCGCCGCCCCCCCCTCCGCTCCCTCTCTCGCGCCTCTGCTCCCTCTCTCGTGCCCCCCTCCGCTCCCTCTCTCGCGCCCCCCCCTCCGCTCCCTCTCTCACGCCCCCGCTCCCTCTCTCGCGTGCCCCCGCTCCCTCTCTCGCGCCCCCCCCTCCGCTCCCTCTCTCACGCCCCCGCTCCCTCTCTCGCGTGCCCCCGCTCCCTCTTCGCGCGCCCCCCCTCCGCTCCCTCTCGCGCAGCCCCCCCTCCGCTCCCTCTCGCGCAGCCCCCCCTCCGCTCCCTCTCGCGCAGCCCCCGTCCGCTCCCTCTCTCTCGTCCTCCGCTCCCTCTCTCTCGCCCCCCCCTCCGCTCCCTCTCTTGCGCCCCCCCCTCCGCTCCCTCTCTTGCGCCCCCCTCCGCTCCCCCTCTCTCGTCCTCCGCTCCCTCTCTCTCGCCCCCCCCTCCCTCCGCTCCCTCTCTCAAGCCCCCCCTCCCTCCCTCCGCTCCCTCTCTCGCGCCCCCCCTCCCTCCCTCCGCTGCCTCTCTCCCCCCCTCCGCTCCCTCTCTCGCCACCCCCCCTCCGTTCCCCCTCTCTCTCGCCCCCCCTCCGCTCCCTCTCTCGCCCCCCTCCGCTCCCTCTCTCTCTCGCGCCCCCCCTCCGCTCCCTCTCTCGCGCCCCCCCTCCACTCCCTCTCGCGCCCCCCCCTCTGCTCCCTCTCTCTCGCGCCGCTCCCTCTGTCTCTCGCGCCCCCCCTCCGCTCCCTCTGTCTCTCGCGCCCCCCCCTTCGCTCCCTCCGCTCCCTCTCTCGCCCCCCCCCTCCGCTCCCTCTCTCGCCCCCCCCCTCCGCTCCCTCTCTCGCCCCTCCGCTCCCTCTCTCGCGCCCCACCCTCCGCTCCCTCTCTCGCGCCCCACCCTCCGCTCCCTCTCTCGCGCCCCCCCTCCGCTCCCTCTCGCGCCCCCCCTTCCGCTCCCTCTCTCGCGCCCCCCCCTCCGCTCCCTCTCTCGCGCCCCCCCCTCCGCTCCCTCTCTCGCGCCCCCCCTCCGCTCCCTCTCTCGCGCCCCCCCCTTCGCTCCCTCTCTCGCGCCCCCCCTCCGCTCCCTCTCTCGCGCCCCCCCTCTGCTCCCTCTCTCGCGCCCCCCCTCTGCTCCCTCTCTCGCGCCCCCCCTCCGCTCCCTCTCTCGCGCCTCCGCTCCCCCCCTCCGCTCCCTCTCTCGCTCCCCCCCCTTCGCTCCCTCTCTCGCGCCCCTCCGCTCCCCCTCTCTCTCGCCCCCCCCTTCGCTCCCTCTCTCTCGCCCCCCTCCGCTCCCTCTCTCTCGCGCCCCCCTCCGCTCCCTCTCTCTCGCGCCGCCCCCTTCCGCTCCCTCTGTCTCTCGCGCCCCCCCCTCCGCTCCCTCTGTCTCTCGCGCCCCCCCCTTCGCTCCCTCTCTCGCTCCCTCCGCTCCCTCTCTCGCCCCTCCGCTCCCTCTCTCGCGCCCCCCCCCCTCCGTTCCCTCTCTCGCGCCCCCCCTCCGCTCCCTCTCTCGCGCCCCCCCTCCGCTCCCTCTCTCGCGCCCACCCTCAGCTCCCTCTCTCGCGCTCCCTCTCTCGCCCCTCCGCTCCCTCTCTCGCTCCCCCCCCCTCCGCTCCCTCTCTCGCGCCCCCCCCCCCCCTCCGCTCCCTCTCTCGCGCCCCCCCCCCCTCCGCTCCCTCTCTCTCGCGCCCCTCCGCTCCCCCTCTCTCTCGCCCCCCTCCGCTCCCTCTCTCTCTCGCCCCCCCTCTGCTCCCTCTCTCTCTCGCCCCCCCCTCTGCTCCCTCTCTCGCACCGCCCCCCCTCCGCTCCCTCACTAGCGCCGCCCCCCCTCCGCTCCCTCTCTCGCGCCTCTGCTCCCTCTCTCGTGCCCCCCTCCGCTCCCTCTCTCGCGCCCCCCCCTCCGCTCCCTCTCTCACGCCCCCGCTCCCTCTCTCGCGTGCCCCCGCTCCCTCTCTCGCGCCCCCCCCTCCGCTCCCTCTCTCACGCCCCCGCTCCCTCTCTCGCGTGCCCCCGCTCCCTCTCTCGCGCCCCCCCCCTCCGCTCCCTCTCTCACGCCCCCGCTCCCTCTCTCGCGTGCCCCCGCTCCCTCTTTCGCGCGCCCCCCCTCCGCTCCCTCTCGCGCAGCCCCCCCCTCCGCTCCCTCTCGCGCAGCCCCCCGTCCGCTCCCTCTCTCTCGTCCTCCGCTCCCTCTCTCTCGCCCCCCCCCTCCGCTCCCTCTCTTGCGCCCCCCCCTCCGCTCCCTCTCTTGCGCCCCCCCCTCCGCTCCCTCTCTTGCGCCCCCCCTCCGCTCCCTCTCTCTCGCCCCCCCCCTCCGCTCCCTCTCTTGCGCCCCCCCCTCCGCTCCCTCTCTTGCGCCCCCCCTCCGCTCCCTCTCTCTCGTCCTCCGCTCCCTCTCTCTCGCCCCCCCACCCTCCGCTCCCTCTCTCTCGTCCTCCGCTCCCTCTCTCTCGCCCCCCCACCCTCCGCTCCCTCTCACACTGTAATCTTTCTCCCCCCAGTAGCACAGGACCGGCAGGAGGGCTCGCTGGGTCTGGGAACCGGCAGCATCAACATGTCCATAGAAATTAACGGCACAATGTACACAGGTGAGATCTGGGCCCCATACAGGTGCTGCCTGTGTCCCACAGGGTACTTATGGCAGTGACAGGGTTAAGGGCTCAGTCCCTCCTAGGGGCAACTCTCGGTATACACATTGCTGGTCTGATATTAATCTTCCAAGATTGCAATACTCAGTTATTTCCTCTCCCTCCCCCCCATCTCTCTCCCTCCCCCCACTTCTCCCCCCCCCCCCCCATCTCTCTCCCTCCCCCCCATCTCTCCCTCCCCCCACTTCTCCCCCCCCCCACCCCCCTTCCTTCCTTTGCAGGTATCCTGTACGCTCAGAAGCCAGTGCCCTTAATCGCAGGTTACACGGGGCAGAGCGTGGGCAGCGGCAGCAGCAGCAGGACCTCCCAGGCTTCCCAGAGCCCCACGTCTTCCAGGGACACCCCGGGAGCTGAACCCTCTACCAGCTGGTCCCTCTGAGCCCGCTCCTCCCCGGGGGGGGGGGGGGGGAGAGACGCGGGGGGAGCACAAGCGCTATACTACTTACCTACTCCGCAAGGAAAGTTACACAACCGTATCTACCTCAGCTTGCAGGAAGACATCAACACAACATACCTCACCTTGAAGGAAAGGTCACACAACCTACTTACCTCATGATTCAGGATGGCATTACACAACTTTACCGGTGGGCGGGGGGTGGGGATATCTGGGCCCCAGGGCATTCCCTCGCCGTCGGCACCGGCTCTCGGCTTCTCTTTGGCGTGTCGGGGACACTTGTTGGCAAGCACTGGGATTACCAACATGGCCGCCTCGTCTGCAGGGGCCTGGCAGGCTTCTTTTGGGGTGGGTAAGGGGGAGGGGGGTTGGCACTCCTGTCTATCACTGGGGGGAGGGGGAGAGAGCAGAGGGGCAATAGGGACTCTGCTCTTCATCAGGGACCCCCTATTGGTGGCAGAGACCCTTGGTGTGTGGGAGTGAGGGACACATGCCCAGTACCCCAAACATTGCCAGTCTGCGTGTCTGGTGACCCGGTTACGTGGGTCGATCTTGCAGGGGCGTGGACACCATCCCGGGAAGTGCTTAGGACAATAGCGTTCTGTAGGGGAAACTGCTAGCCCAGGAGTGGCCAACTCCAATCCTCAAGGGCCACTATCAGGCCACGTATTTGAGCCACCCATGCTGAAGCAGGGATAGCCCTATCAGTGGGTCAGTCTTTGTTTGAGCCACCGGTGCTGAAGCAGAGATATCCTGAGTACCTGGCCGGTTGGTGGCCCTTAGGACTGACGTTGGCCACCTCTGGGTTAGACTGCCCGTGGTTTTTCGTTCTCTCCTGTACCACGTGGAGGGCGTGATGAGGGCGGTGTTCCCCTCTCTGGGACCTGTGCGGTAACGTTGGACCCTTTTTGAGGTGCAGTCTCACTTTGTTTCACCTTCCGTTTGTTTTTTATTATTATTCTTTTTTTTAACCGTTTTGGTGAAATTGATACCGTCATTTGCCCCGATCACCGCAGCTTTGCAACCGACGTGACTCCTGGCGTTTTTCAATTTTGCCTAATTCGGAGGGCCCTCGGCTTTTTAAGGGTCACGTAACCTCTGGGAATATCCAGTTCCCAGTAAATTAGACGTATGTTCCTCCCCCCCCAAATAAACTACAGTAAATTCAATCATGGCCGCCCACGGTCACCTACAGAAATCCGCGGTGTCATCACCCGGTGATGTCATGGCTTTCTATTGGCTGTCAGACCGATCCTGACGCCGGCGGCCATTTTATGTCCCCGTGGTAGACCAAGCCCTTTCTTTACATGACATCCACTGAACACTGCACGGAAGGTGTTGCATACCCGAGTGCTATCGTTCAGATCCCGTCCCGATTGGCGTTGAGAAGTGAGGCTGCACCGTTAAAACATGAACGTTTAAAGCAAAAAGTTCGGTCCTGCCGCTCGCAAAAGATCCGATTCTCCCACAGAACAAATACCATCAATTGTCCGTGGGATTAAAACGGCTTAATACCGCGGGGAAGCGGCGCCCTGCGGCCACGTGCAGCCACGCTTCGGCGTGTCCCGACACTCAGGAAATTCATTTCCTATATCGCAGTTCTATTTATAATTACCTTTTTTATTTAACTTTGGGGGGGGGGGGGAGGGGAGGGGGGGACTTTTTACGGGTGGCTATCAGTCCTGTCCCCGCTGGGGTCTCCCGGACCCAGAGCTCTGTGAACTGGCGCAAGTTCGTAAACCGAACGGATTTAACAGATGCAATTTTAAAAAAAAGAACCGTGAAAACGTTAAAAAAAAAAAAAAAAAAATTTAGTTTTTTTTTTTAAGTATAACAAAAATATATTTGCTAGATTTCCAAAAGGAGGCGCTGTATACGTATATACGCACCGTGGTATATGTGCTATAGTTCAATAATTATACACTGTATGTGTGTAGGCTGAGGGATCCCACAATGTTTGTTGCGGAGGTCCCCGGACCGCCATCTTTTATGACAATCCCGTTGCCCGCGTGACGCAACGCAATCCTCAACCCTCAATCATTTTATTTGTGGACTTTTTATATGATTTTGTGTTTTTATTAAACCTCAATAGACATTTTAACATGGCGGTTTGACAGGGTGGGGGGGGGGGTGTGAGCCGGAGAGGTGGGTGCGCAGGGGGGCGTAAAAAAGATGGCAGAGATGCCACTCCAGGGTAGTACGGGTGGAAGACCTTGAGGTCTATTTTGGGCTTACTAGTCTTTACCCCTTAACACAGGGGTGGCCAACTCTGGCCCTCAAGGGCCACGATAGGTCAGGATTTAAGGATATCCCTGCTTCAGCACAGCTGGTTGAGCCACCTGTGCTGAAGCAGGGATATCGCTGTTGGTGGCCCTTGAGAACTGGAGTTGGCCACCCCTGAGTTAACACACAGATGCTGATCTGTGGGTGTTCTATGCAGGACCCCCCTTCTCGTACACGATCACACGTGGAGATGCCCAGGAGACTTCACACCAAACGTCGATAAATGTGGACCTTCCGACACCTCTCCTCCGCTTCACCTCCCACACTAGACTGTTGGTCTCCGTCTCTCCTCTGCGTTCCTGTTCTTTTATTGAGCATATGTGGAATATTCACTGAGAACCTTTTTCGAGACCACAACTTCTTTGCGTGATTTTTAGCAGTGTAGCGTGGGCCATCTTTTGAAGGCGCTGTGTTCTGCGGCCTTGTAGCATAGCACCGGCCGGTAACTTTTCGTGGTGCTTTAGTAACAAAAGAATCTAGAACATCTCGTGTTCTCCAGAACCGATCCAAACTTTCACCCTCTGCTGTGAATTCTAGAATTCCCAATGGCAGTGGGCAGTAGCAGCAATATACTTGGTGACGATTACTTCGGACAAGTCTTGGTTCTTCTGGGTTGGCGTGTATAAAGAGTTTGAATGTTGTGCAAAATGTGTATTGAAATTAAAGCAAATTCTGCTTCTGAGGTCAATATTCTCATGAATTTCTCATTTTTGTTGTTTTTGTGTTAATGGCACACTTGAAGCACCAGTTCCTCAAAAAAGTTACTTTTCACCAACCCCCTTGACAGGAGAACGTTTCTATCCGTGAATACATCCCGCCATCTTTGTCTAGGATTGACTAATAACATTGCCATGCAACCCCCACTGAGGATCTGGTCTGTCTGGGGGGGGGGGGGGTGAAAAGGGCAATAAATGTATATATTTTCATATTTGTGAAAGTAGATTTTAAGAAGCCGGTGCATTGTGGATATACCTCACAAATCGCACGCTCCGTCATGGGAGACGCAGTGGCGAGGGGTGTGAATCCGGCATGGGCCGTCTCCAATGTAATGGCGAATGAGCAGAAAGGAAGTGGGTTTAGAACGTTCTAGGTATCGCAACCCCCTGAAATGGTTAAACCCTGAGCAAAATACCCTTCCGTTTTTTATTTCATATTTTTCTTCCTTTTTTTGGGGCCCGTTTCGCGGGCTCCAAATTACCTCACAAAGTTCTTAATCTGTTATTAAATAGTTTTGCCTATTTCTGCTTTTTTTTTTTTTTTGTGCCAGAGGCGTGTGCAAAGTGAGAAGTATCTGGTTTGGGGAAAAAAAAGGATAATTTCTGTTTGTAATATTTGTGTGGTCTTGTGTATTTCTTATTTTAATTTTTTTTTTCTCTGCGTGTTGAATTTTTTAAAATTGTTGAACCAAAGAACCTCGGGAGGGGGGAGGGGGGAGGGGTGGTACGTGTTTTAATCACTATTTTCAGCCTTAGAAGCAAAGTCTGAGTTCCAGGCTCGCACTGGGGGGGAGGGCGGAGGGGGGGGAAGTTTTAGGAATAAGAGGGGAGCCGTTTCCGCTGGTACAAAGACTTCAGTAAAATTTGTAATGATTTTTGCAGTAAAGTCACTATTAAAAGAGGTAAAAAAAAAAAAAAAAATCCGGTTTTTGTGTTTTCAGTATCTCCGAGTCTTGATATGTCTTCTCCCGGTTTTATATCGACCAACATCACTCAACCAGGTGTCTGTCTCACTTGTATACCTGTCTCACCTGTATACCTCTGCTCAGCCTGAGAGGTTCTGTATTATATAGGGTTGGGCTTTTATTATAACGAGCATAGAAGAGGTTGGAAAAAAAATAAGGTCATCAAGTTAAACCTTTACGTTCTAATTGGGTGAAACCCTAAAGTTGCAGTTTTCAGATCATTTGAATATTGTACCAAATACAGAAGAATTTACAATGCATCTGATCTTAAACGCGCTATTAGATAGGGTTGGGGTTCCTTACAATGCATCTGATCTTAAACGCGCTATTAGAGAGGGTTGGGGTTCCTTACAATGCATCTGATCCCAGCCACGATATTAGAGAGGGTTGGGGTTCCTTACAATGCATCTGATCTCAGACGCGCTATTAGAGAGGGTTGGGGTTCGTTACAATGCATCTGATCTCAGACGCGCTATTAGAGGGCTGGGGTTCCTTCGCGCTCTCCTGGTCCGCAGGTGATGTCATCCAGGGCTCCTTCCTCACTGCGGATTGGTCCTGGCTTGATCTGCAACTCCTGCGATGTCACACGCCACCCAAACACGTCATCGCATATCTGCGTCGGTGCTGGGCATGTGACGTCAACGCGTTCCTCCATTTGTTTGTAATCTGTTGCTACGCAAACTGACAGTGCTCCTCTTCGCAAGCACGCCTTTGGTACTGATATCTCAGCATCCAGCAGTGGTGTCATACTCCATAATCATCTGCAGCCACATGTATTCACCCCGGGGACAGATAGCAAGATGTCACCAGCTGGGTATATCAACATTCCTTGTGATACAAAAAATGTGTCCAGTGCCTGATATCCCAATAAAAGAAACCAAAACAAAAACAAAATGGAATATAGTCTCTTATACTCCTATTCAAATAATGAGTTTGAGAAATATCTAATATTGTCCAAAATCCAATGTCAAAATTGTACTAACCTCAGAGTTATACCAACCTTTTATGTAAGTAAGGTATCTGCAACCGCAGCAAAAAGAGATCTGTGAATAAATTGTCCAAGTCTAATGAGTATAAGAAAACACCCAAATGGATAAGTTGTCATTAAGTCCCTTGGGGAGTACAGTACCAAGAGTAAATATCCAATATGCCTCTCGTAATAACGTGGCATCATCGTCTGCCCCCGGTACGGGTTTTTGTACTTGTTCTATACCCATACGTTTTAGAGATGAAAGTCAGTGCAATGTTTTATTAAAGCGTTCTCTTCTGCTATGGGGTTAATTTGCTCTTATTCTCTATGAAGCGTGTGTTCAGCCTCCGATTTGTTTTGCCTATGTAGCATAAGCCACAAGGACACTTTATCATATACACCACGTGTTGTTACACATGTAATTCTGTTTTTAATGTGATACCTTTTGCCGCCACTTGGGTGGGAAAAAAAATGAATCTCCTGTATTTAGACTGTTGCAAACAGAACTGTTGTAACACTTAAAGTATCCTGGTTTCTGAATACTCCAGTATGTGGAGTAGTGGAGTACAGTACTCCTTTCTGTCTGCATGGATAAGCTTGTCTCTTAGGCATCGCCCATGCTGCTGTAGACCGCGCAGAGGTGTCCGCGTGCGGCGTGATCACATTGCCTTAAGGCATTGATCGCGCCCATTGACTTCGCGGGTGACAGCAGGACGGGGGGCGCACGTTGCACGGGGAATCGGTTTAAACTGATTTCTCGGCGTGACGGGAAGGTCACGTGAGTGGTTTGCCCAATAGGGGCAAACCAGCTCTGTGATGTCACAGACGCCCCCAGGGCGCATATACCATGTCCAAAAAACGCACCTGCTTCACGTGGGTGACATCACAGACGCGCACGCCGCCGCACTGGTGAAGGTTGTATGGACGCAGTCTTGGGTTCATCCCTCTTTGATATGCAAATCTGGGAGGATATTTACACACATGATTTAATGTCTCAGCAATCTGCAGAACCCTCCAATGTTTATTAGTACAGTCTTTAATACATTTGCTCGCAGTTGTGTATTTTGTGACTATCGTCATTCTATCTGTGTCTTTAACACAAGACAGAAAGGCCCAATGCTACATCCAATATGACAAAATATATAGTAATTAGTATATAGTTAAATACTTCAATAATAATATTCTCATAAACAAGGTTCATTTGGTTAAACCCTTTGGCCAAAGTGTTACAAATAAGGCTAAGGCCCCGCTCCCTCCGTCAGCGCGCCCGCACTGCAGACAGGCGGGGCGCTGACAGGCACAGACCGTGATATGCGGTCTGTAGGGAGCTGGACGGGCGTGGCTTGAGCGGAGGGACCCGCTCCTCCCCCTCCCTCCACGGGCTCGGGCTGCAGGAGGGAGCTGCTGCTGGAAGGTAACACACACACACACACACACACACACACTCTCTCTCTTGCTTCCTGACAGCTCCCGCTCCCGCCGCTGATTGGCTCATCAGCGCACCACGTGACGCGTCGCCGCTCGGGATCACAATTTTCTTGCATCCTCTGGCGGCTGACGCGTCACAGCGCGTAGTGAGCCAGCAGCGAGGGGGGACTGGGACTGGCTCGGGAGGATTCCCCTGCTGGTGGGGAACGCTCACGCGGCTGCCCGCGCCGCCGGGCGCAGCGGGTCCCAGCCCTAAGCCTTGCAGCCTGCAAGGCATAACCAAACTTTGCAGGTCCCAACACTAACCTGTGGAAAAATCTCTTTTACCTCTGTGGAGGAAGAGTGACTACAGTGAGTCCATCCATACAGCATCATGAAATAACCTTCCTTGCTTTAAAAAGTAGGGTGGGGTGAGCTTAAACCCCGGGAGGAGAGGCCGCTAACCTCCAAACAACTGATACCAGATAAATGGAATTAACAAACGCACAACCCCAGCAAGTTCTAACCCCAAAACCCACCACATATATAATCAAAAGGAGGGCTACTCAGCGCAGCCACATGTATACACCAAAAGACAGACAAGCCCAATGCTGCATCCATTTTGACAAAATATATAGTAATTAGTATATAGTTAAATACTTCAATAATAATATTCTCATAAATAAGGGTCATTTAGTTAAACCCTTAGGCCAAAGTGTTATAAATAAGCCTGCAAGCCAAACTTTGCAGGTCCTAACACTAACCTGTTGAAAACGTCTCTTTTACCCCTGGTGGGGGGTGAATGACCGCAGTGAGTCCATCCATACAGCATCACGAGAGAACCTTCCTTACTTGCGGAAGTTGGGAGGGGTGAGCTTGACATAAATATATAAAGGGCTCGACAAATACGGTTGCCCGGGGCAACTGCACTTTACCTGCTGGCGAGGTGCTTCGGCGGGTGCTGTGGCGGCGCTATGCAGTGTCTACCGACATTTTCCTCCTCAGCTGACTACATTCATTCTCCTCCAACTGCATTCAAAATGGCCGCGTGGTGTTAAATGACACCGCGTTGCCATGCCAACTGGACGCTCCGTGATGTCATGCGGTGTTAAGGGGATGACCAGACGCAGCATTGTGTAGCGCAAGGAGGCTGCGGTCCCAGTGCACGCGCACCCAGCAGGGGGGGCGGCGCGTGCACAGCGCTGCACACGCGGTCCTGGGAGGGAGAGAGTGCGACAGGAGGGGGCGTGGCAGGGGGGTTGCGGGGGCGTGGCCATGACCTCACGCGGCTGGTTTGCCCTCATTGGCTGAAGCGCCGACGGGGGCGTGGCCACGGCTCCGTCGCAAGTTCCACACACAATTTTTGTGAGTGTGTGGAATCTTGCAGTACAGCGCGGCTGCTGAATGTGCGCCGACGCACGTACTCGGCCCCGAGCGACTGGGGGGCGGTGCTTGTGCGCACAGCGCACGCTGAGGTGTGCGCTGTGGCAGTCACTGGGACCGCAGCCTGAGGGTGAGGAAGCAGCTGCAGAAGGACTCCCTGAGCTCCAGACGCGCATTCCAGAGCTACGTCTGCCTCACTCCACGGGATGCGGTGGAACGGCAAGCATCGTCCCGCTGCCACTCTGCAGATCCGACGGGGGAGGGCTGACAACCTACAGACACCCCTACATTAAAAGAACCCAACCGTCTCTAATAGTGTGTCTGAGATCAGATGCATTGTAAGGAACCCCAACCCTCTGTAATAACGCGTCTGAGATCCGATGCATTGTAAGGAACCCCAACCCTCTCTAATAACGCGTCTGAGATCCGATGCATTGTAAGGAACCCCAACCCTCTGTAATAACGCGTCTGAGATCCGATGCATTGTAAGGAACCCCAACCCTCTGTAATAGCGCGTCTGCGATCCGATGCATTGTAACGAACCCCAACCCTCTCTAATAACGCGTCTGAGATCCGATGCATTGTAAGGAACCCCAACCCTCTCTAATAGCGCTTCTGAGATCAGATACATAGTTACATAGTTGTTACATAGTAGATGAGGTTGAAAAAAGACGTACGTCCATCAAGTTCAACCTATGCTAAATTTAGACAACAGATACTTTATCCTATATCTATACTTACTTATTGATCCAGAGGAAGGCAAACAAAAAAACCCATTAAGGGGGAAAATTGATTCCTTCCTGACTCCAAAAATTGGCCATCGTATTAATCCCTGGATCAACATTCTTCCCATGTATACTTATTTGGTATATCCCTGTATACCTTTCCCATCTAAAAAGATGTCCAACATTTTTTTGAACAAATCTATTGTATCTGCCATCACAGTCTCCATGGGTAATGAATCCCACATTGTAACTGCCCTTACTGTAAAGAACCCTTTCCTTTGTTGTTGGTGAAATTCCCTTTCCTCCAACCTTAAGGGATGGCCCCGAGTCCTTAGTACTGCCGGTGGGATGAATAGTTCTTTTGAAAGCTCCTTCTATTGTCCCCGAATATATTTGTATATAGTTATCATATCCCCGCTTAGACGCCTCTGTTCTAATGTAAATAAATCTAATTTAGCTAGCCTCTCCTCATAAGTTAGATTGTCCATCCCCTTTATTAATTTGGTGGCTCTTCTCTGCACTCTCTCTAGTTCCATAATGTCTTTTCTTAGGATTGGTGCCCAAAATTGTACTCCATATTCAAGGTGTGGTCTTACTAATGCTTTGTAAAGGGGCATAATTATGTTTACTTCCCTTCCATCCATTGCCCGTTTGATGCAAGATAAGATCTTGTTTGCCTTTGCAGCTACTGCATGACATTGGGCACTATTGCTAAGCCTGCTGTCTACAAGCACTCCTAAATCCTTCTCCATCAAGGATTCCCCCAATATATCTCCATTTAATTTGTAAGTCCCCTTTTTATTCTTGCATCCCAAATGCATAACCTTACATTTATCTGTATTAAACCTCATCTGCCATTTACCTGCCCGCGTTTCCAGTCTCTCCAAGTCCTTCTGAAGAGAAATTACATCCTGCTCTGATTCTATTACCTTACACAATTTAGTATCATCAGCAAAGATGGAGACTTTGCTCTCGATCCCAACCTCAAGGTCATTAATAAACAAGTTAAAAAGCAGGGGTCCCAGTACCGATCCCTGAGGTACTCCACTCACGACTTTAGCCCAACCTGAAAAAGTTCCATTTATGACAACCCTCTGTTGTCTGTCCTTTAACCAGTTTTCAATCCAGGTGCATATATTTTTACTGAGTCCAATTTTCTTTATTTTGTACACCAACCTCTTGTGTGAAACCGTATCAAAAGCCTTTGCAAAATCTAAATAGACCACATCAACTGCATTACCCTGGTCTAAATTCCTACTTACCTCCTCAAAGAAACAAATAAGGTTAGTTTGGCAAGATCTATCCTTCATAAATCCATGCTGACTAATACTAATAATTTTGTTTTCCATTAGGTATTCCTGAATATTATCCCGTATTAAACCTTCAAGTAGTTTCCCTACTATTGAAGTCAGGCTTACAGGTCTGTAATTTCCCGGTTGTGATCTAGCGCCCTTTTTAAATATAGGCACCACATCTGCTTTACGCCAATCTCGTGGTACTGAGCCTGTGGAAATGGAGTCCTTGAATATTAAATATAATGGTTTGGCTATTACTGAGCTTAACTCCTTGAGAACTCTTGGATGTATGCCATCGGGGCCAGGTGCCTTATTTACTTTAATTTTTTCAAGTCGCTTATGAACTTCTTCCTCAGTTAACCAATTGTTCATAAATATGGAGGTTGTGGCTTCCTCCTGCGGCACTACTATTGAACTTGATTCTTCCCTGGTAAACACAGAGGCAAAGAAGTTGTTTAATACCTCAGCTTTTTCCTTATCTCCAATAATCTGCCAACCCATCTCACACTGAAAGGGTCCTATATTTTCTTTTCTCATTTTTTTATTATTAAGATACTTAAAGAACTTTTTAGGGTTGACCTTACTTTTTATTGCAATCCTTTTTTCATTATCCATTTTTGCTAATTTGATTGCCCTTTTGCAATTTTTGTTACATTCCTTATAATTCTGATACGATGTCTCCGTCCCTTCTGACTTAAAGAATCTAAATGCCTTCCTCTTCTTGTCCATTTCCTCTCCTACCTGTTTATTTAGCCACATCGGTTTTGACTTATTTCTTTTATACTTATTACCTAAGGGTATACACTGATAAGTGTGTTTTTCTAACAATGCTTTAAAGACTGCCCATTTATCTTCTACATTTTTCCCTGCAAAAACATCATCCCATTGTATTACTACTAGATTAGACCTCAGTTTATTAAAATCTGCCTTTCTAAAGTTTAAAGTCTTTGTTGAACCCAAGTAATCTGTTTTTTGATCATTTATTTCAAATGAGACCATGTTATGATCACTGTTACCCACATGTTCCAGGACTTGAATATTTGTTATTACTTCTACATTGTTTGATATGACCAAATCCAGAACTGCCCCTCTCCTGGTTGGTTCCTCAATAATTTGGGTCATATAATTGTCTTTAAGCACCCCCAAAAACCTGTTTCCTTTTGTTGTAACGCTAATCTCATTGCCCCAGTCTATGTCTGGATAATTAAAATCCCCCATTATGCAAACATGACCCAGTTTTGATGCCTTCTCCATTTGCAAATGTATTTTAGCTTCCTCAATCTCACAGATATTTGGTGGTTTATAGCATATTCCCACAAACATTTTCTTTATACTTTTATCTCCACTGCTAATTTCTATCCACAAAGTCTCTACATTTTCATCATTCCCTTCATAGACATCATCCCTTATAATAGGGTTTAGATCCGGTTTAACATATAAACATACTCCACCTCCCCTTCTATTTGTTCGATCCTTCCGAAAAAGAGAATAACCCTCTAAATTAACTGTCCAGTCATGAGTTTCATCCCACCATGTTTCAGTAATGCCTATGATATCATACTGCTCCCTTGCAGCTATTAATTGATGCTCCCCCATTTTATCTGTCAGGCTTCTTGCATTAGCAAGCATGCATTTAAGTTTTTTCAGCCTGTACTATTATCTTATCTGTTCCTTCCTTTCTGCTCCCACTTGGTTTAGTCTTTAGAAGTTTTCTAGTATTATCTGTATTTACTATGGGTGTCTCACTGCTTGTCAAACTTGCACTTGCCCTCATTCTACCTCCATACCACCTTGTATCCTCACCTTTTCCATTTAGTTCATTATCTGTTTCATTCCCCTCCCTCCTCCACCCTAGTTTAAAATCTCCTCCAACCTTTTTAGCATTCTCCCCCTAGCACAGAAGATCCCTCTTCATTGAGGTGCAATCCGTCCCTAGAATATAGATGGCACCTCTCAGAAAAGGAGTCCCAGTGCTCTAAAAACCCAAACCCCTCCTTCCTGCACCACTTTCTTAGCCATGCACTAACCTCCCTGATCTCTGACTGTCTCCCTGTGTTAGCGCATGGCACTGGTAGTATTTCAGAAAATACTACCTTGGAGGTCCTTGCATTAAGCTTTTGGCCTAGATCCCTGTAATCATTTTTTAGGACCCTCCATCTTTCTCTAACTTTGTCATTGGTGCCAACGTGTACCAAGACCGCCGGGTCAATCACCCGCCCCCCCCAACAATCTGTCTACCCGATCCGCAATGTGCCGAACCCGAGCACCCGGAAGACAACAAACTGTTCGGTTCATGCGGTCCCGGCAACAGATTGCCCTATCTACCTTCCTAATAATGGAGTCCCCTACCACCACAATCTTTCTTTGTATCTGATCATCCTGAGTCCCCACTGTGCTGGAGGAACTATTCCCCTGGCTGCTAGAGGAATTAGTCTCCCCCAGCCTTGCCATTTCTGCCCCAACATTCCCAATATCTTCACTCAACATGGCAAATCTATTGGGATGTGTCAGCTCAGAAACGACCTGCCTCTCCCTATTGCCCCTGCTTCCTCTTCTAACTGTCACCCAGCTACCTACCTGCTCCTCACTAACAGCAACCAAGCTACCTACCTGCTCCTCACTAACAGCGCCACCATCTGCACCACTAGTCGAAGCAAGGGCTTGCTCAGTGAGCTCTAAACCCCTTTCAAGATTGCCAATGTCCCTCAATATTGCAAGTTGCCTCTTCAGATCAGCAATCTCTGACTCTAAAGAGACCACCCGCTCACACCTCTCACAGCAGTATGCTCCCTGGAACAGCTGCTCCAAGTGCACATACATTTGGCAAGATGTGCATTGAGTGGCATTTTCAATCCTGCTCATTCTAGCAACTATGAAGTTTATAAGTAATAACAGTAAACTGTACTTCAATAAACTATACCTTGTTTAACCGCTTCCTTGTTCAAACTGCTTCTGGTTCTAACTGCACACAATTTAAACAACCAGCACTTCAAATCAACCACACAGATTAGTCAGTACACGCAAGCTGAATTGTAAATTCTTCTGTATTTGGTACAATATTCAAATGACCTGAAAACTGCAGGGAACCCTTTAGGGTTTCACCCAATTAGAACTTAAAGGTTTAACTTGATGACCTTATTTTTTTCCAACCTATACTATGCTCATTATAATAAAAGCCCAACAATATACAATAAGGAACCTCTCAGGCTGAGCAGAGGTATACAGGTGAGACAGGTATACAGGTGAGACAGGCATCTGGTTGAGCGATGTTGGTCGATATTAAACCGACCGAAACGTCGATTATTTGACTCAACAAATTTGCTTTATTAGACATCCGTAGTGCCCGGCTTCACCATCTATTTTCCGGTGAAGAGAGAGAGACACGAGGCGGGTAAAAGAGAAGGCATGCAGGGGGAAGAGAAAGAGATGCCGGGGAAAGATACATCAGATTATTACAGAGGATTATGGGAAAATACATGGGGGATTAAGTATAGAGACTGGCATGTGTGAGAGAAGAGAAGAGGGAGGAAATAAGAGAGAGAGACGAGAAGGGAGAGAGAATCAGATGAACGGTGTAAGGCTCCGGGCCCCGTCAGTGCGCGGGGATGTTGGAGCGCCCGGCGGCGCGTCCATCCGTTTCTGCTGTGATCAGTGGACTTCCGATTGCTCGCGCTAGGGTGGGGCGCGGCCATGATGTCACACGACAGGTTCGCCCTCACTGGCTGAACCACCGCCATGACAACTTTCTTGTCTTTTGGCAATGTGATGGCGCTTTGAGCAGGCGCGCGCAGGCAGTGACTGGGGCCGGCTCCATAGAGGGTCCGTCTCTTGTTCGCACCTCGCGCACGCAATCGCTGGGACCGAGGCCGAAGAAGAGGGACATGCTGAGGGGGGAAGGGGATAAAGAGATGAGAACAGAGACACAGAAGGGGAAAGGATGGAATGACAAAGGGTGTGAGAGAGACACGAGGGGGTAAAGTATATCAAATGGGATTGTGGTAACATTTGCGGGGGCTCGTTCTGCAAGTTAATCCTGGGCCCCAAACGTCTGTTTGCGGTATAACGCCATCCATATACTCGGCGCCGCACAGCAGTATCACACGCGTCACAGTAATAATAATATAAACACACAATGGGAATAAGAGCCTCAGATTTAATAGTAACATTAGGAAAAGCAGCCCCTCTCCCGCAGAGCTTGCAATCCATGGCTGGCAATGGCCGAAGTGTGAGGGAGGTACCACGTGCCACTCCTTTGTCTTTTATTAACCCAATGTTTAACGACCGAAGGTGGGACGTGTTTCAGAAATCGCCTCTCCTGTGTGTGAGGCTTCATATTGTATAATTACACACGGCCCGGTCTGTAATGTACGTTCGTCTTTATTTTAAAAAGGGTCCGCCCCCCCCGGGATGAGGGGGAACTGCGGACAGTGACATGTTTAATAGATCAAAGGGAGCAGCCCGCCACCGTTACCCACAACTCAACTACAAGTATTTAGAAAAAAAATGTTTTTCCCCCCATCTTTATCTAAAGTCTTTGGGCGATCAGACTGTTTGTCAGCCCCCCCAAGTCACTTGTCGGCTCTGCGCTGCCGTTTGTTTGCAAAGGATTTCCGAGTCCGTCGTCCGTCTCCGACGCAGAGAGCAGAGACGCTGGCATCCAGTGTTCCCGGAGAAAAGTGAAACACATTCATTTCACACACGACACAGTGACTGTAAGATAACCTGTATATATGGGAGCTGGTTACATTAAGAAGTTGCTTGAAACGTGGTTTTTTTTTCCGTGCCGCAGGCAGCAAAGGCAGAGTACCACCGCGCTCCGTGTTTATTTTGAAGGCTGAGACACGGGCAGATTAAGTGAAGGTGAGCTGTGTTGACATAAGTTGTTACTGTAACAATACCCCCTCGTCTTATCAGACCGGTTCTCAGCGTCTTGTGCGTACGCGCCCCCCCCCCCCCCCTCTCACACGCACACACCTGGCAGCCAGCACCGAAATCCTGTGTCCGGCAAAGTCACCATGAGCTATCCGGCCCTAGGAGTGGCTGTTACAGCCACGACACACACCTGGACAGGTAAGACAGGGTCTGACTATATGCTATATGGGGGGAGGGGAGCAGCTCCCGCAATACCTTCCCCTACAAAGGATACCCAGTAGAAAGTGGGTTTATTTGTTTTTTTTTTAAGACATTTCAGTGTTAAAATGTGTTCGACAGCCTTTAACCAATATAGCTGTGTTAATAGCAAAGACGTGGCTTTTTGTTATAAATTCCAGTTGTTCGGGGGGCCACTGAGTAGGGGAGTGTCTGCCAATCAACTGTTTCCTTTCCCCCTTAACCCCCCCCCCAGTGCTTATCAGAGAGACAATACAGATAAGGGTAGTGGGTTTGCCCGCGCAAACTCTTGTTGAACACACAGAGACGTCAGACACGGGAGCAGCGCGAGGAAATCAGCCCCCTCCCAAGTCTCAGCTCCCCGTGTTCCTATAATAACTTTTATTGTTTTTATAAACGATCCGTTATTGTAATTTTCATATACAATGAAACAGAACAGCAAGGTCAGAAGGGACATGGGGACGTGGTCAGAAGGGACATGGGGACGTGGTCAGAAGGGACGTGGGGATGTGGTCAGAAGGGACGTGGGGACATGGGGACGTGGTCAGAAAGGACATGGGGACATGGGGACATGGTCAGAAGGGTATTGGGGACGTGGGGACATGGTCAGAAGGGACATGGGGACGTGGGGACATGGTCAGAAGGGTAATGGGGACGTGGGGACCTGGTCAGAAGGGTAATGGGGACGTGGGGACATGGTCAGAAGGGTATTGGGGACATGGGGACATGGTCAGAAGGGTAATGGGGACGTGGGGACCTGGTCAGAAGGGTATTGGGGACATGGGGACATGGTCAGAAGGGTAATGGGGACGTGGGGACGTGGTCAGAAGGGTAATGGGGACGTGGGGACATGGTCAGACGGGTAATGGGGACATGGGGACATGGTCAGAAGGGTAATGGGGACGTGGGGACGTGGTCAGAAGGGTAATGGGGACGTGGGGACATGGTCAGAAGGGTAATGGGGACGTGGTCAGAAGGGTAATGGGGACATGGGGACATGGTCAGAAGGGTAATGGGGACGTGGGGACCTGGTCAGAAGGGTAATGGGGATGTGGGGACGTGGTCAGAAGGGTAATGGGGACGTGGGGACATGGTCAGAAGGGAAATGGGGATGTGGGGACGTGGTCAGAAGGGAAATGGGGATGTGGCGACGTGGTCAGAAGGGTAATGGGGACGTGGTCAGAAGGGTAATGGGGACGTGGTCAGAAGGGTATTGGGGACGTGGTCAGAAGGGTATTGGGGACGTGGTCAGAAGGGTATTGGGGACGTGGTCAGAAGGGTAATGGGGACGTGGGGACGTGGTTAGAAGGGAAATGGGGACGTGGGGACATGGTCAGAAGGGAAATGGGGACGTGGGGACCTGGTCAGAAGGGAAATGGGGACGTGGGGACCTGGTCAGAAGGGTAATGGGGACGTGGTCAGAAGGGTAATGGGGACGTGGAGACCTGGTCAGAAGGGTCATGGGGACGTGGGGACATGGTCAGAAGGGTATTGGGGACGTGGGGACATGGTCAGAAGGGTAATGGGGACGTGGGGACATGGTCAGACGGGTAATGGGGACGTGGTCAGAAGGGTATTGGGGACGTGGTCAGAAGGGTATTGGGGACGTGGTCAGAAGGGTAATGGGGACGTGGGGACCTGGTCAGAAGGGTAATGGGGACGTGGGGACCTGGTCAGAAGGGTATTGGGGACGTGGGGACGTGGTCAGAAGGGACATGGGGACGTGGGGACATGGTCAGAAGGGTAATGGGGACATGGGGACGTGGTCAGAAGGGTAATGGGGATGTGGGGACATGGTCAGAAGGGTAATGGGGACGTGGGGACATGGTCAGGAGGGTAATGGGGACGTGGGGACATGGTCAGAAGGGTAATGGGGATGTGGGGACATGGTCAGAAGGGTATTGGGGACGTGGGGACGTGGTCAGAAGGGACATGGGGCCGTGGGGACATGGTCAGAAGGGTAATGGGGACGTGGGGACATGGTCAGAAGGGACATGGGGACGTGGTCAGAAGGGTATTGGGGACGTGGTCAGAAGGGTAATGGGGACATGGAGACCTGGTCAGAAGGGTAATGGGGACGTGGGGACATGGTCAGAAGGGTAATGGGGACGTGGGGACCTGGTCAGAAGGGTATTGGGGACGTGGGGACGTGGTCAGAAGGGACATGGGGACGTGGGGACATGGTCAGAAGGGTAATGGGGACATGGGGACATGGTCAGAAGGGTAATGGGGATGTGGGGACATGGTCAGGAGGGTAATGGGGACGTGGGGACCTGGTCAGATGGGTAATGGGGACGTGGGGACATGGTCAGACGGGTAATGGGGACGTGGGGACATGGTCAGAAGGGAAATGGGGACGTGGGGACATGGTCAGATGGGTAATGGGGACGTGGGGACGTGGTCAGAAGGGTAATGGGGACGTGGGGACCTGGTCAGAAGGGTAATGGGGACGTGGGGACATGGTCAGAAGGGTAATGGGGACGTGAGGACATGGTCAGAAGGGTAATGGGGACGTGGGGACATGGTCAGAAGGGAAATGGGGACGTGAGGACATGGTCAGAAGGGAAATGGGGACGTGGGGACATGGTCAGATGGGTAATGGGGACGTGGGGACGTGGTCAGAAGGGTAATGGGGACGTGGGGACCTGGTCAGAAGGGTAATGGGGACGTGGGGACATGGTCAGAAGGGTAATGGGGACGTGAGGACATGGTCAGAAGGGTAATGGGGATGTGGGGACCTGGTCAGAAGGATAATGGGGACGTGGGGACGTGGTCAGAAGGGTCATGGAGACGTGGGGACATTGTCAGAAGGGTAATGGGGACGTGGGGACATGGTCAGTAGGGTATTGGGGACGTGGGGACATGGTCAGAAGGGTCATGGAGACGTGGGGACATTGTCAGAAGGGTAATGGGGACGTCGGGACCTGGTCAGAAGGGTAATGGGGACGTGGCGACCTGGTCAGAAGGGTAATGGGGACGTGGGGACATGGTCAGAAGGGTAATGGGGACGTGGGGACCTGGTCAGAAGGGTAATGGGGACTTGGGGACCTGGTCAGAAGGGTATTGGGGACGTGGGGACATGGTCAGAAGGGTAATGGGGACGTGGGGACATGGTCAGAAGGGTATTGGGGACGTGGGGACATGGTCAGAAGGGTAATGGGGACGTGGGGACATGGTCAGAAGGATATGGGGACATGGGGACATGGTCAGAAGGGTAATGGGGACATGGGGACATGGTCAGAAGGATATTGGGGATGTGGGGACATGGTCAGAAGGGTATTGGGGACGTGGGGACATGGTCAGAAGGGTAATGGGGACGTGGGGACATGGTCAGAAGGATATTGGGGACGTGGGGACATGGTCAGAAGGGTATTGGGGACGTGGGGACATGGTCAGAAGGGTAATAGGGACGTGGTAAGAAGGGACGTGGGGACGTGGGGACGTGGTCAGAAGGGTAATGGGGACATGGGGACATGGTCAGAAGGGTAATGGGGACATGGGGACATGGTCAGAAGGGTAATGGGGACGCGGTCAGAAGGGTATTGGGGACGTGGGGACATGGTCAGAAGGGTAATGGGGACATGGGGACATGGTCAGAAGGATATTGGGGACGTGGGGACATGGTCAGAAGGGTAATGGGGACGTGGGGACATGGTCAGAAGGGTATTGGGGACATGGGGACATGGTCAGAAGGATATTGGGGACGTGGGGACATGGTCAGAAGGGTAATGGGGACGTGGGGACGTGGTCAGAAGGGTAATGGGGACGTGGGGACATGGTCAGAAGGGTAATGGGGACGTGGTCAGAAGGGTAATGGAGACGTGGGGATCTGGTCAGAAGGGTAATGGGGACATGGGGACATGGTCAGAAGGGTAATGGGGACATGGGGACATGGTCAGAAGGGTAATGGGGACGTGGTCAGAAGGGTAATGGGGACGTGGGGACATGGTCAGAAGGGTATTGGGGACGTGGGGACATGGTCAGAAGGGTAATGGGGACGTGGGGACATGGTCAGAAGGGTAATGGGGACGTGGTCAGAAGGGTAATGGGGACGTGGGGACATGGTCAGAAGGGTAATGGGGACGTGGGGACATGGTCAGAAGGGTAATGGGGACGTGGGGACATGGTCAGAAGGGTAATGGGGACATGGGGACATGGTCAGAAGGGTAATGGGGACGTGGTCAGAAGGGTAATGGGGACGTGGGGACATGGTCAGAAGGGTAATGGGGACATGGGGACATGGTCAGAAGGGTATTGGGGACGTGGGGACGTGGTCAGAAGGGTAATGGGGACGTGGTCAGAAGGGTAATGGGGACGTGGTCAGAAGGGTAATGGGGACGTGGGGACATGGTCAGAAGGGTATTGGGGACATGGGGACATGGTCAGAAGGGTATTGGGGACGTGGGGACATGGTCAGAAGGGTAATGGGGACGTGGGGACATGGTCAGAAGGGTAATAGGGACGTGGGGACGTGGTAAGAAGGGACGTGGGGACTTGGTCAGAAGGGTAATGGGGACGTGGGGACATGGTCAGAAGGGTAATGGGGACGTGGTCAGAAGGGTAATGGGGACGTGGGGACATGGTCAGAAGGGTAATGGGGACGTGGGGACATGGTCAGAAGGGTATTGGGGACGTGGGGACATGGTCAGAAGGGTAATGGGGACATGGTCAGAAGGATATTGGGGACGTGGGGACATGGGGACGGGGGGACATGGTCAGAAGGGTAATGGGGACGTGGGGACATGGTCAGAAGGATATTGGGGACGTGGGGACATGGTCAGAAGGGTAATGGGGACATGGTCAGAAGGGTAATGGGGACATGGTCAGAAGGGTAATGGGGACGTGGTCAGAAGGGTAATGGGGACATGGGGACATGGTCAGAAGGGTAATGGGGACGTGGTCAGAAGGGTAATGGGGACGTGGGGACATGGTCAGAAGGGTAATGGGGACGTGGGGACATGGTCAGAAGGGTATTGGGGACGTGGGGACATGGTCAGAAGGGTAATGGGGACGTGGGGACATGGTCAGAAGGGTATTGGGGACGTGGGGACATGGTCAGAAGGGTAATGGGGACGTGGGGACATGGTCAGAAGGGTAATGGGGACGTGGTCAGAAGGGTAATGGGGACGTGGGGACATGGTCAGAAGGGTAATGGGGACGTGGGGACATGGTCAGAAGGGTAATGGGGACGTGGGGACATGGTCAGAAGGGTAATGGGGACATGGGGACATGGTCAGAAGGGTAATGGGGACGTGGTCAGAAGGGTAATGGGGACGTGGGGACATGGTCAGAAGGGTAATGGGGACGTGGGGACATGGTCAGAAGGGTATTGGGGACGTGGGGACATGGTCAGAAGGGTAATGGGGACGTGGGGACATGGTCAGAAGGGTAATAGGGACGTGGGGACTTGGTCAGAAGGGTAATGGGGACGTGGGGACATGGTCAGAAGGGTAATGGGGACGTGGTCAGAAGTGTAATGGGGACGTGGTGGCGTGGTCAGAAGGGTATTGGGGACGTGGGGACATGGTCAGAAGGGTAATGGGGACATGGTCAGAAGGATATTGGGGACGTGGGGACATGGGGACGAGGGGACATGGTCAGAAGGGTAATGGGGACGGGGGGACATGGTCAGAAGGGTAATGGGGACGTGGGGACATGGTCAGAAGGATATTGGGGATGTGGGGACATGGTCAGAAGGGTAATGGGGATATGGTCAGAAGGGTAATGGGGACATGGTCAGAAGGGTAATGGGGACATGGTCAGAAGGGTAATGGGGACGTGGGGACATGGGGACGAGGGAACATGGTCAGAAGGGTAATGGGGACTTGGGGACATGGTCAGAAGGGTAATGGGGACATGGGGACATGGTCAGAAGGGTAATGGGGACGTGGTCAGAAGGGTAATGGGGTCGTGGGGACATGGTCAGAAGGGTAATGGGGACGTGGTCAGAAGGGTAATGGGGACATGGGGACATGGTCAGAAGGGTAATGGGGACGTGGTCAGAAGGGTAATGGGGACGTGGTCAGAAGGGTAATGGGGACGTGGGGACATGGTCAGAAGGGTATTGGGGACATGGGGACATGGTCAGAAGGGTATTGGGGACGTGGGGACATGGTCAGAAGGGTAATGGGGACGTGGGGACATGGTCAGAAGGGTAATGGGGACGTGGTCAGAAGGGTAATGGGGACGTGGGGACATGGTCAGAAGGGTAATGGGGACGTGGTCAGAAGGGTAATGGGGACATGGGGACATGGTCAGAAGGGTAATGGGGACGTGGTCAGAAGGGTAATGGGGACGTGGTCAGAAGGGTAATGGGGACGTGGGGACATGGTCAGAAGGGTATTGGGGACATGGGGACATGGTCAGAAGGGTATTGGGGACGTGGGGACATGGTCAGAAGGGTAATGGGGACGTGGGGACATGGTCAGAAGGGTAATGGGGACGTGGTCAGAAGGGTAATGGGGACGTGGTCAGAAGGGTAATGGGGACGTGGTCAGAAGGGTAATGGGGACATGGGGACATGGTCAGAAGGGTATTGGGGACATGGGGACATGGTCAGAAGGGTATTGGGGACGTGGGGACATGGTCAGAAGGGTAATGGGGACGTGGGGACATGGTCAGAAGGGTAATGGGGACGTGGTCAGAAGGGTAATGGGGACGTGGGGACATGGTCAGAAGGGTAATGGGGACGTGGTCAGAAGGGTAATGGGGACATGGGGACATGGTCAGAAGGGTAATGGGGACGTGGTCAGAAGGGTAATGGGGACGTGGTCAGAAGGGTAATGGGGACGTGGTCAGAAGGGTAATGGGGACGTGGGGACATGGTCAGAAGGGTATTGGGGACATGGGGACATGGTCAGAAGGGTATTGGGGACGTGGGGACATGGTCAGAAGGGTAATGGGGACGTGGGGACATGGTCAGAAGGGTAATAGGGACGTGGGGACGTGGTAAGAAGGGACGTGGGGACTTGGTCAGAAGGGTAATGGGGACGTGGTCAGAAGGGTAATGGGGACGTGGGGACATGGTCAGAAGGGTAATGGGGACGTGGGGACATGGTCAGAAGGGTATTGGGGACGTGGGGACATGGTCAGAAGGGTAATGGGGACATGGTCAGAAGGATATTGGGGACGTGGGGACATGGGGACGGGGGGACATGGTCAGAAGGGTAATGGGGACGTGGGGACATGGTCAGAAGGATATTGGGGACGTGGGGACATGGTCAGAAGGGTAATGGGGACATGGTCAGAAGGGTAATGGGGACATGGTCAGAAGGGTAATGGGGACGTGGTCAGAAGGGTAATGGGGACATGGGGACATGGTCAGAAGGGTAATGGGGACGTGGTCAGAAGGGTAATGGGGACGTGGGGACATGGTCAGAAGGGTAATGGGGACGTGGGGACATGGTCAGAAGGGTATTGGGGACGTGGGGACATGGTCAGAAGGGTAATGGGGACGTGGGGACATGGTCAGAAGGGTAATGGGGACGTGGTCAGAAGGGTAATGGGGACGTGGGGACATGGTCAGAAGGGTAATGGGGACGGGGGGACATGGTCAGAAGGGTAATGGGGACGTGGGGACATGGTCAGAAGGGTAATGGGGACATGGGGACATGGTCAGAAGGGTAATGGGGACGTGGTCAGAAGGGTAATGGGGACGTGGGGACATGGTCAGAAGGGTAATGGGGACGTGGGGACATGGTCAGAAGGGTATTGGGGACGTGGGGACATGGTCAGAAGGGTAATGGGGACGTGGGGACATGGTCAGAAGGGTAATAGGGACGTGGGGACTTGGTCAGAAGGGTAATGGGGACGTGGGGACATGGTCAGAAGGGTAATGGGGACGTGGTCAGAAGGGTAATGGGGACGTGGGGGCGTGGTCAGAAGGGTATTGGGGACGTGGGGACATGGTCAGAAGGGTAATGGGGACATGGTCAGAAGGATATTGGGGAAGTGGGGACATGGGGACGAGGGGACATGGTCAGAAGGGTAATGGGGACGGGGGGACATGGTCAGAAGGGTAATGGGGACGTGGGGACATGGTCAGAAGGATATTGGGGATGTGGGGACATGGTCAGAAGGGTAATGGGGACATGGTCAGAAGGGTAATGGGGACATGGTCAGAAGGGTAATGGGGACATGGTCAGAAGGGTAATGGGGACGTGGGGACATGGGGACGAGGGAACATGGTCAGAAGGGTAATGGGGACTTGGGGACATGGTCAGAAGGGTAATGGGGACGTGGGGACATGGTCAGAAGGATATTGGGGACGTGGGGACATGGTCAGAAGGGTAATGGGGACGTGGGGACATGGTCAGAAGGGTAATGGGCACCTGGTCAGAAGGGTAATGGGGACATGGGGACATGGGGACATGGTCAGAAGGGTATTGGGGACATGGGGACATGGTCAGATGGGTAATGGGGACGTGGGGACATGGTCAGAAGGGTAATGGGGATGTGGGGACCTGGTCAGAAGGGTAATGGGGATGTGGGGACCTGGTCAGAACGGTAATGGGGACGTGGGGACATGGTCAGAAGGGTAATGGAGACGTGGTCAGAAGGGTAATGGGGACGTGGGGACATGGTCAGAAGGGTATTGGGGATGTGGGGACCTGGTCAGAAGGGTAATGGGGACATGGGGACATGGTCAGAAGGGTATTGGGGACGTGGGGACATGGTCAGAAGGGTAATGGGGATGTGGGGACCTGGTCAGAACGGTAATGGGGACGTGGGGACATGGGGACATGGTCAGAAGGGTAATGGGAATGTGGGGACATGGTCAGAAGGGTATTGGGGACGTGGGGACATGGTCAGAAGGGTCATGGGGACGTGGGGACCTGGTCAGAAGTGTATTGGGGATGTGGGGACCTGGTCAGAAGGGTAATGGGGACGTGGGGACATGGTCAGAAGGGTAATGGGGGCGTGGGGACATGGTCAGAAGGGTAATGGGGGCGTGGGGACATGGTCAGAAGGGTATTGGGGACGTGGGGACATGGTCAGAAGGGTAATGGGGGCGTGGGGACATGGTCAGAAGGGTATTGGGGACGTGGGGACATGTTCAGAAGGGTAATGGGGACGTGGGGACATGGTCAGAAGGGTAATGGGGATGTGGGGACATGGTCAGAAGGGTAATTGGGACGTGGGGACATGGTCAGAAGTGTATTGGGGACGTGGGGACATGGTCAGAAGGGTAATGGGGGCGTGGGGACATGGTCAGAAGGGTATTGGAGACGTGGGGACATGTTCAGAAGGGTAATGGGGACGTGGGGACATGGTCAGAAGGGTAATGGGGATGTGGGGACATGGTCAGAAGGGTAATGGGGACGTGGGGACATGGTCAGAAGGGTAATGGGGACGTGGGGACATGGTCAGAAGGGTAATGGGGACGTGGGGACGTGGGGACATGGTCAGAAGCGTATTGGGGACGTGGGGACATGTTCAGAAGGGTAATGGGGACGTGGGGACATGGTCAGAAGGGTAATGGGGATGTGGGGACATGGTCAGAAGAGTAATGGGTGCGTGGGGACCTGGTCAGAAGGGTTTTGGGGACATGGGGACATGGTCAGAAGGGTAATGGGGACGTGGGGACATGGTCAGAAGGGTAATGGGGACATGGGGACATGGGGACATGGTCAGAAGGGTAATGGGGACGTGGGGACATGGTCAGAAGGGTAATGGGGACATGGGGACATGGGGACATGGTCAGAAGGGTAATGGGGACTTGGGGACATGGTCAGAAGGGTAAAGGGGACATGGGGACATGGTCAGAAGGATAATGGGGATGTGGGGACATGGTCAGAAGGGTAATGGGGGCGTGGGGACCTGTTCAGAAGGGTATTGGGGACATGCGGACATGGTCAGAAGGGTAATGGGGACGTGGGGACATGGTCAGAAGGGTAATGGGGACGTTAGGACATGTTCAGAAGGGTAATGGGGACGTGGGGACATGGTCAGAAGGGTAATGGGGATGTGGGGACATGGTCAGAAGGGTAATGGGGACGTGGGGACATGGTCAGAAGTGTATTGGGGACGTGGGGACATGGTCAGAAGGGTAATGGGGGCGTGGGGACATGGTCAGAAGGGTATTGGAGACGTGGGGACATGTTCAGAAGGGTAATGGGGACGTGGGGACATGGTCAGAAGGGTAATGGGGATGTGGGGACATGGTCAGAAGGGTAATGGGGACGTGGGGACATGGTCAGAATGGTAATGGGGACGTGGGGACATGGTCAGAAGGGTAATGGGGACGTGGGGACATGGTCAGAAGGGTATTGGGGACGTGGGGACATGTTCAGAAGGGTAATGGGGACGTGGGGACATGGTCAGAAGGGTAATGGGGATGTGGGGACATGGTCAGAAGGGTAATGGGGACGTGGGGACATGGTCAGAAGGGTATTGGGGACATGGGGACATGGTCAGAAGAGTAATGGGTGCGTGGGGACCTGGTCAGAAGGGTTTTGGGGACATGGGGACATGGTCAGAAGGGTAATGGGGACGTGGGGACATGGTCAGAAGGGTAATGGGGACATGGGGACATGGGGACATGGTCAGAAGGGTAATGGGGACTTGGGGACATGGTCAGAAGGGTAAAGGGGACGTGGGGACATGGTCAGAAGGATAATGGGGATGTGGGGACATGGTCAGAAGGGTAATGGGGGCGTGGGGACCTGTTCAGAAGGGTATTGGGGACATGGGGACATGGTCAGAAGGGTAATGGGGACGTGGGGACATGGTCAGAAGGGTAATGGGGACGTTGGGACATGTTCAGAAGGGTAATGGGGACGTGGGGACATGGTCAGAAGGGTAATGGGGATGTGGGGACATGGTCAGAAGGGTAATGGGGACGTGGGGACATGGTCAGAAGTGTATTGGGGACGTGGGGACATGGTCAGAAGGGTAATGGGGACGTGGGGACATGGTCAGAAGTGTATTGGGGACGTGGGGACATGGTCAGAAGGGTAATGGGGGCGTGGGGACATGGTCAGAAGGGTATTGGGGACGTGGGGACATGTTCAGAAGGGTAATGGGGACGTGGGGACATGGTCAGAAGGGTAATGGGGATGTGGGGACATGGTCAGAAGGGTAATGGGGACGTGGGGACATGGTCAGAAGGGTTATGGGGACGTGGGGACATGGTCAGAAGGGTAATGGGGACGTGGGGACATGGTCAGAAGGATATTGGGGATGTGGGGACATGGTCAGAAGGGTAATGGGGACATGGTCAGAAGGGTAATGGGGACATGGTCAGAAGGGTAATGGGGACATGGTCAGAAGGGTAATGGGGACGTGGGGACATGGGGACGAGGGAACATGGTCAGAAGGGTAATGGGGACTTGGGGACATGGTCAGAAGGGTAATGGGGACGTGGGGACATGGTCAGAAGGATATTGGGGACGTGGGGACATGGTCAGAAGGGTAATGGGGACGTGGGGACATGGTCAGAAGGGTAATGGGCACCTGGTCAGAAGGGTAATGGGGACATGGGGACATGGGGACATGGTCAGAAGGGTATTGGGGACATGGGGACATGGTCAGATGGGTAATGGGGACGTGGGGACATGGTCAGAAGGGTAATGGGGATGTGGGGACCTGGTCAGAAGGGTAATGGGGATGTGGGGACCTGGTCAGAACGGTAATGGGGACGTGGGGACATGGTCAGAAGGGTAATGGAGACGTGGTCAGAAGGGTAATGGGGACGTGGGGACATGGTCAGAAGGGTATTGGGGATGTGGGGACCTGGTCAGAAGGGTAATGGGGACATGGGGACATGGTCAGAAGGGTATTGGGGACGTGGGGACATGGTCAGAAGGGTAATGGGGATGTGGGGACCTGGTCAGAACGGTAATGGGGACGTGGGGACATGGGGACATGGTCAGAAGGGTAATGGGAATGTGGGGACATGGTCAGAAGGGTATTGGGGACGTGGGGACATGGTCAGAAGGGTCATGGGGACGTGGGGACCTGGTCAGAAGTGTATTGGGGATGTGGGGACCTGGTCAGAAGGGTAATGGGGACGTGGGGACATGGTCAGAAGGGTAATGGGGGCGTGGGGACATGGTCAGAAGGGTAATGGGGGCGTGGGGACATGGTCAGAAGGGTATTGGGGACGTGGGGACATGGTCAGAAGGGTAATGGGGGCGTGGGGACATGGTCAGAAGGGTATTGGGGACGTGGGGACATGTTCAGAAGGGTAATGGGGACGTGGGGACATGGTCAGAAGGGTAATGGGGATGTGGGGACATGGTCAGAAGGGTAATTGGGACGTGGGGACATGGTCAGAAGTGTATTGGGGACGTGGGGACATGGTCAGAAGGGTAATGGGGGCGTGGGGACATGGTCAGAAGGGTATTGGAGACGTGGGGACATGTTCAGAAGGGTAATGGGGACGTGGGGACATGGTCAGAAGGGTAATGGGGATGTGGGGACATGGTCAGAAGGGTAATGGGGACGTGGGGACATGGTCAGAAGGGTAATGGGGACGTGGGGACATGGTCAGAAGGGTAATGGGGACGTGGGGACGTGGGGACATGGTCAGAAGCGTATTGGGGACGTGGGGACATGTTCAGAAGGGTAATGGGGACGTGGGGACATGGTCAGAAGGGTAATGGGGATGTGGGGACATGGTCAGAAGAGTAATGGGTGCGTGGGGACCTGGTCAGAAGGGTTTTGGGGACATGGGGACATGGTCAGAAGGGTAATGGGGACGTGGGGACATGGTCAGAAGGGTAATGGGGACATGGGGACATGGGGACATGGTCAGAAGGGTAATGGGGACGTGGGGACATGGTCAGAAGGGTAATGGGGACATGGGGACATGGGGACATGGTCAGAAGGGTAATGGGGACTTGGGGACATGGTCAGAAGGGTAAAGGGGACATGGGGACATGGTCAGAAGGATAATGGGGATGTGGGGACATGGTCAGAAGGGTAATGGGGGCGTGGGGACCTGTTCAGAAGGGTATTGGGGACATGGGGACATGGTCAGAAGGGTAATGGGGACGTGGGGACATGGTCAGAAGGGTAATGGGGACGTTAGGACATGTTCAGAAGGGTAATGGGGACGTGGGGACATGGTCAGAAGGGTAATGGGGATGTGGGGACATGGTCAGAAGGGTAATGGGGACGTGGGGACATGGTCAGAAGTGTATTGGGGACGTGGGGACATGGTCAGAAGGGTAATGGGGGCGTGGGGACATGGTCAGAAGGGTATTGGAGACGTGGGGACATGTTCAGAAGGGTAATGGGGACGTGGGGACATGGTCAGAAGGGTAATGGGGATGTGGGGACATGGTCAGAAGGGTAATGGGGACGTGGGGACATGGTCAGAATGGTAATGGGGACGTGGGGACATGGTCAGAAGGGTAATGGGGACGTGGGGACATGGTCAGAAGGGTATTGGGGACGTGGGGACATGTTCAGAAGGGTAATGGGGACGTGGGGACATGGTCAGAAGGGTAATGGGGATGTGGGGACATGGTCAGAAGGGTAATGGGGACGTGGGGACATGGTCAGAAGGGTATTGGGGACATGGGGACATGGTCAGAAGAGTAATGGGTGCGTGGGGACCTGGTCAGAAGGGTTTTGGGGACATGGGGACATGGTCAGAAGGGTAATGGGGACGTGGGGACATGGTCAGAAGGGTAATGGGGACATGGGGACATGGGGACATGGTCAGAAGGGTAATGGGGACTTGGGGACATGGTCAGAAGGGTAAAGGGGACGTGGGGACATGGTCAGAAGGATAATGGGGATGTGGGGACATGGTCAGAAGGGTAATGGGGGCGTGGGGACCTGTTCAGAAGGGTATTGGGGACATGGGGACATGGTCAGAAGGGTAATGGGGACGTGGGGACATGGTCAGAAGGGTAATGGGGACGTTGGGACATGTTCAGAAGGGTAATGGGGACGTGGGGACATGGTCAGAAGGGTAATGGGGATGTGGGGACATGGTCAGAAGGGTAATGGGGACGTGGGGACATGGTCAGAAGTGTATTGGGGACGTGGGGACATGGTCAGAAGGGTAATGGGGACGTGGGGACATGGTCAGAAGTGTATTGGGGACGTGGGGACATGGTCAGAAGGGTAATGGGGGCGTGGGGACATGGTCAGAAGGGTATTGGGGACGTGGGGACATGTTCAGAAGGGTAATGGGGACGTGGGGACATGGTCAGAAGGGTAATGGGGATGTGGGGACATGGTCAGAAGGGTAATGGGGACGTGGGGACATGGTCAGAAGGGTTATGGGGACGTGGGGACATGGTCAGAAGGGTAATGGGGACGTGGGGACATGGTCAGAAGGGTATTGGGGACGTGGGGACATGTTCAGAAGGGTAATGGGGACGTGGGGACATGGTCAGAAGGGTAATGGGGATGTGGGGACATGGTCACAAGGGTAATGGGTGCGTGGGGACCTGGTCAGAAGGGTATTGGGGACGTGGGGACATGTTCAGAAGGGTAATGGGGACGTGGGGACATGGTCAGAAGGGTAATGGGGATGTGGGGACATGGTCACAAGGGTAATGGGGACGTGGGGACATGGTCAGAAGGGTATTGGGGACATGGGGACATGGTCAGAAGAGTAATGGGTGCGTGGGGACCTGGTCAGAAGGGTTTTGGGGACATGGGGACATGGTCAGAAGGGTAATGGGGACGTGGGGACATGGTCAGAAGGGTAATGGGGACATGGGGACATGGGGACATGGGGACATGGTCAGAAGGGTAATGGGGACTTGGGGACATGGTCAGAAGGGTAATGGGGACGTGGGGACATGGTCAGAAGGGTAATGGGGACGTGGGGACATGGTCAGAAGGGTAATGGGGATGTGGGGACATGGTCAGAAGGGTAATGGGGGCGTGGGGACCTGTTCAGAAGGGTATTGGGGACATGGGGACATGGTCAGAAGGGTAATGGGGACGTGGGGACATGGTCAGACGGGTAATGGGGACGTGGGGACATGGTCAGAAGGGTAATGGGGGCGTGGGGACCTGTTCAGAAGGGTATTGGGGACATGGGGACATGGTCAGAAGGGTAATGGGGACGTGGGGACATGGTCAGAAGGGTAATGGGGGCGTGGGGACCTGTTCAGAAGGGTATTGGGGACATGGGGACCTGTTCAGAAGGGTATTGGGGACATGGGGACCTGTTCAGAAGGGTATTGGGACTTGGGGACATGGTCAAAAGGGTAATGGGGACGTGGGGACATGGTCAGAAGGGTAATGGGGGCGTGGGTACCTGTTCAGAAGGGTATTGGGGACATGGGGACATGGTCAGAAGGGTAATGGGAACGTGGGGACATGGTCAGAAGGGTATTGGGGACATGGGGACATGGTCAGAAGGGTAATGGGGACGTGGGGACATGGTCAAAAGGGTAATGGGGACGTGGGGACATGGTTAGAAGGGTAATGGGGACGTGGGGACATGGTCAGAAGGGTAATGGGGACATGGTCAGAAGGGTATTGGGGACGTGGGGACCTGGTCAGAAGGGTAATGGGGACGTGGGGACATGGTCAGAAGGGTAATGGGGACGTGGGGACCTGGTCAGAAGGGTAATGGGGACGTGGGGACATGGTCAGAAGGGTAATGGGGACGTTGGGACATGGTCAGAAGGGAAATGGGGATGTGGGGACATGGTCAGAAGGGTTTTGGGGACGTGGGGACCTGGTCAGAAGGGTAATGGGGACGTGGGGACGTGGTCAGAAGGGTAATGAGGGCGTGTTTACATCATAGCTAATATTCTGACTCCAAATCTTTAGACTAATTGTCAGATCTGTGAGATCCGCTTCTTACATATTTTCTCTTTACTTATTGGGGTGCCATGTGTCCAGTACAAAAGGTGCATGCATGTGTATACCGGTATTACCTCTGGACGTGTATGTGTATACCGGTATTACCTCGCTGGGCGTGTACGTTTATACCGGTATTACCTCTCTGGGCGTGTATGTGTATACCGGTATTACCTCTCTGGGCGTATATGTATATATCGGTATTACCTCTCTGGGCGTGTGTGTGTATACCGGTATTACCTCTCTGGGCGTATATGTGTATACCGGTATTACCTCTCTGGGCGGGTATGTGTATACCGGTATTACCTCTCTGGGTGTGTATGTGTATACCGGTATTACCTCTCTGGGCATGCATGTGTATACCGGTATTACCTCTGGACGTGTATGTGTATACCGGTATTACCTCGCTGGGCGTGTACGTGTATACCGGTATTACCTCTCTGGGCGTGTATGTGTATACCGGTATTACCTCTCTGGGCGTATATGTGTATACCGGTATTACCTCTCTGGGCGTGTATGTGTATACCGGTATTACCTCTCTGGGCGTGTCTGTGTATACCGGTATTACCTCTCTGGGCGTGTCTGTGTATACCGGTATTACCTCTCTGGGCGTGTATGTGTATACCGGTATTACCTCTGGACGTGTATGTGTATACCAGTATTACCTCTCTGGGCGTGTATGTGTATACCAGTATTACCTCGCTGGGCGTGTCTGTGTATACCGGTATTACCTCTCTGGGCGTGTATGTGTATACCGGTATTACCTCTGGACGTGTATGTGTATACCGGTATTACCTCGCTGGGCGTGTATGTGTATACCAGTATTACCTCTCTGGGCGTGTATGTGTATACCGGTATTACCTCTCTGGGCGTGTATGTGTATACCGGTATTACCTCTCTGGGCGTGTATGTGTATACCGGTATTACCTCTCTGGGCGTGTATGTGTATACCAGTATTACCTTTCTGGGCATGTATGTGTATACCAGTATTACCTCTCTGGGCGTGTATGTGTATACCGGTATTACCTCTCTGGGCGTGTATGTGTATACCGGTGTTACCTCTCTGGGCGTGTATGTGTATACCGGTATTACCTCTCTGGGCGTGTATGTGTATACTGGTATTACATCTCTGGAGATGTATTTGTATACCGATATTACCTCTCTGGGGGTGTACGTGTATACCTGTATTACCTCTCTGGGCGTGTATGTGTATACCGGTGTTACCTCTCTGGGGGTGTATGTGAGTACCTGTATTACCTCTCTGGGCGTGTATGTGTATACCGGTGTTACCTCTCTGGGCGTGTATGTGTATACCGGTATTACATCTCTGGGGGTGTACGTGTATACCTGTATTACCTCTCTGGGCGTGTATGTGTATACCGGTATTACCTCTCTGGGCGTGTATGTGTATACCGGTATTACCTCTCTGGGCGTGTATGTGTATACCAGTATTACCTCTCTCGGCGTGTATGTGTATACCTGTATTACCTCTCTGGGCGTGTATGTGTATACCGGTATTACCTCTCTGGGCGTGTATATGTATACCGGTGTAACGGTGTTTCCCTCAGGGCCCTTCTGATCCTGACCCCTATGTGAGAAACTGCCCCAGTTACATGTCAGTGTAGTGTGGTGCACCTGCTGGCTCACAGGACACCTGAGTCTCCTGCTCGTTGGTAGTGGGGATTTCACCATGACAGGCGTATGAGGTAGTGCTGAGTTCTACTCACAGTTGGTACAGCACCTCCATCCCTTCCAGATCCCCTCGATAGCAGGGAGGAGTTTCTGGAAGAGAACTCCTGGGTGCATCTTCTCCCTGATTAACTCCGGTCACAGGCAAGAAGGGACTCTTTAATCAGCCAGGTATATTTCTGCCACATCTCCCCTAAGGGAGACTACCAGCTGTGCCAGAGCCCTGGACACAGTGTGGGTCTGCTTGTCACTCTCTGCAACACTCTGGATCTGATCTGATACTTAACACACTGCAGACAGAACTCAGGATCAACTGAACTACTAACTTTAGGAAGTGAGGTGTAATATATAGATTCCAGAAAGACCCACCTCTAAGTCACTAACAGTGGACACAGAGCATGCTGTCACTTCCTTTGCTACATTTACACATCACAGCAGTTGAGGGCAAACCTCAATGAGGACTACTGGCAACCCTGCCCTTTTAACAGGAGTTACTGCTCAGAATGAAAGAGATATGTAACACCAATTTTACACATGGCTACACCGGTATTACCTCTCTGGGCGTGTATGTGTATACCAGTATTACCTCTCTCGGCGTGTATGTGTATACCGGTATTACCTCTCTGGGCGTGTATGTGTATACCGGTATTACCTCTTTGGGCGTGTATGTGTATACCGGTATTACCTCTCTGGGCGTGTCTGTGTATACCAGTATTACCTCTCTGGGCGTGTATGTGTATACCGGTATTACCTCTCTGGACCTGTATGTGTATACCGGTATTACCTCTCTGGGCGTGTATGTGTATACCGGTATTACCTCTCTGGGCGTGTATGTGTATACCGGTATTACCTCTCTGGGCTTGTATGTGTATACCGGTATTACCTCTCTGGGCGTGTATGTGTATACCGGTATTACCTCTCTGGGCTTGTACGTGTATACCGGTATTACCTCTCTGGGCGTGTATGTGTATACCGGTATTACCTCTCTGGGCGTGTATGTGTATACCGGTATTACCTCTGGACGTGTATGTGTATACCGGTATTACCTCGCTGGGCGTGTATGTGTATATCAGTATTACCTCTCTGGGCGTGTATGTGTATACCGGTATTACCTCTCTGGGCGTGTATGTGTATACCGGTGTTACCTCTCTGGGCGTGTATGTGTATACCGGTATTACCTCTCTGGGCGTGTATGTGTATACTGGTATTACATCTCTGGAGATGTATTTGTATACCAATATTACCTCTCTGGGGGTGTACGTGTATACCTGTATTACCTCTCTGGGCGTGTATGTGTATACCGGTGTTACCTCTCTGGGGGTGTATGTGAGTACCTGTATTACCTCTCTGGGCGTGTATGTGTATACCGGTGTTACCTCTCTGGGCGTGTATGTGTATACCGGTATTACATCTCTGGGGGTGTACGTGTATACCTGTATGACCTCTCTGGGTGTGTATGTGAGTACCTGTATTACCTCTCTGGGCGTGTATGTGTATACCGGTGTTACCTCTCTGGGCGTGTATGTGTATACCGGTATTACATCTCTGGGGGTGTACGTGTATACCTGTATGACCTCTCTGGGTGTGTATGTGTATACCGGTATTACCTCTCTGGGCGTGTATGTGTATACGGTATTACCTCTCTGGGTATGTGTATACCGGTATTACCTCTCTGGGTGTGTATGTGTATACCGGTATTACCTCTCTGGGTGTGTATGTGTATACCGGTATTACCTCTCTGGGCGTGTATGTGTATACCGGTATTACCTCTCTGGGCGTGTATGTGTATACCGGTATTACCTCTCTGGGCGTGTATGTGTATACCGGTATTTCCTCTCTGGGCGTGTATGTGTATACCAGTATTACCTCTCTCGGCGTGTATGTGTATACCGGTATTACCTCTCTGGGCGTGTATGTGTATACCGGTATTACCTCTCTGGGCGGGTATGTGTATACCTGTATTACCTCTCTGGGCGTGTATGTGTATACCGGTATTACCTCTCTGGGCGTGTATATGTATACCGGTGTAACGGTGTTTCCCTCAGGGCCCTTCTGATCCTGACCCCTATGTGAGAAACTGCTCCAGTTACATGTCAGTGTAGTGTGGTGCACCTGCTGGCTCACAGGACACCTGAGTCTCCTGCTCGTTGGTAGTGGGGATTTCACCATGACAGGCGTATGAGGTAGTGCTGAGTTCTACTCACAGTTGGTACAGCACCTCCATCCCTTCCAGATCCCCTCGATAGCAGGGAGGAGTTTCTGGAAGAGAACTCCTGGGTGCATCTTCTCCCTGATTAACTCCGGTCACAGGCAAGAAGGGACTCTTTAATCAGCCAGGTATATTTCTGCCACATCTCCCCTAAGGGAGACTACCAGCTGTGCCAGAGCCCTGGACACAGTGTGGGTCTGCTTGTCACTCTCTGCAACACTCTGGATCTGATCTGATACTTAACACACTGCAGACAGAACTCAGGATCAACTGAACTACTAACTTTAGGAAGTGAGGTGTAATATATAGATTCCAGAAAGACCCACCTCTGAGTCACTAACAGTGGACACAGAGCATGCTGTCACTTCCTTTGCTACATTTACACATCACAGCAGTTGAGGGCAAACCTCAATGAGGACTACTGGCAACCCTGCCCTTTTAACAGGAGTTACTGCTCAGAATGAAAGAGATATGTAACACCAATTTTACACATGGCTACACCGGTATTACCTCTCTGGGCGTGTATGTGTATACCAGTATTACCTCTCTCGGCGTGTATGTGTATACCGGTATTACCTCTCTGGGCGTGTATGTGTATACCGGTATTACCTCTTTGGGCGTGTATGTGTATACCGGTATTACCTCTCTGGGCGTGTCTGTGTATACCAGTATTACCTCTCTGGGCGTGTATGTGTATACCGGTATTACCTCTCTGGACCTGTATGTGTATACCGGTATTACCTCTCTGGGCGTGTATGTGTATACCGGTATTACCTCTCTGGGCGTGTATGTGTATACCGGTATTACCTCTCTGGGCTTGTATGTGTATACCGGTATTACCTCTCTGGGCGTGTATGTGTATACCGGTATTACCTCTCTGGGCTTGTACGTGTATACCGGTATTACCTCTCTGGGCGTGTATGTGTATACCGGTATTACCTCTCTGGGCGTGTATGTGTATACCGGTATTACCTCTGGACGTGTATGTGTATACCGGTATTACCTCGCTGGGCGTGTATGTGTATATCAGTATTACCTCTCTGGGCGTGTATGTGTATACCGGTGTTACCTCTCTGGGCGTGTATGTGTATACCAGTATTACCTCTCTGGGCATGTATGTGTATACCAGTATTACCTCTCTGGGCGTGTATGTGTATACCGGTATTACCTCTCTGGGCGCGTATGTGTATACCGGTATTACCTCTCTGGGCGCGTATGTGTATACCGGTATTACCTCTCTGGGTGCGTATGTGTATACCGGTATTACCTCTCTGGGCGCGTATGTGTATACCGGTATTACCTCTCTGGGCGTGTATGTGTATACCGGTATTACCTCTCTGGGCGTGTATGTGTATACCGGTATTACCTCTCTGGGCTTGTATGTGTATACCGGTATTACCTCTCTGGGCGTGTGTGTGTATACCGGTATTACCTCTCTGGGCGTGTATGTGGATACCAGTATTATCTCTCTGGGTGTGTATGTGTATACCAGTATTACCTCTCTGGGCGTGTCTGTGTATACCGGTATTACCTCTCTGGGCGTGTATGTGTATACCGGTATTACCTCTGGACGTGTATGTGTATACCGGTATTACCTCGCTGGGCGTGTATGTGTATATCAGTATTACCTCTCTGGGCGTGTATGTGTATACCGGTGTTACCTCTCTGGGCGTGTATGTGTATACCAGTATTACCTCTCTGGGCATGTATGTGTATACCAGTATTACCTCTCTGGGCGTGTATGTGTATACCGGTATTACCTCTCTGGGCGCGTATGTGTATACCGGTATTACCTCTCTGGGCGCGTATGTGTATACCGGTATTACCTCTCTGGGTGCGTATGTGTATACCGGTATTACCTCTCTGGGCGCGTATGTGTATACCGGTATTACCTCTCTGGGCGTGTATGTGTATACTGGTATTAAATCTCTGGAGATGTATTTGTATACCGGTATTACCTCTCTGAGGGTGTACGTGTATACCTGTATTACCTCTCTGGGCGTGTATGTGTATACCGGTATTACCTCTCTGGGCGTGTATGTGTATACCGGTATTACCTCTCTGGGCGTGTATGTGTATATCGGTATTACCTCTCTGGGCGTGTATGTGTATACCGGTATTACCTCTCTGGATGTGTATATTTATACCGGTATTACCTCTCTGGGCATGTACGTGTATACCGGTATTACCTCTCTGGGCGTGTATGTGTATACCGGTATTACCTCTCTGGGCTTGTACGTGTATACCGGTATTACCTCTCTGGGCGTGTATGTGTATACCGGTATTACCTCTCTGGGCGTGTATGTGTATACCGGTATTACCTCTCTGGGCGTGTATGTGTATACCGGTATTACCTCTCTGGGCTTGTACGTGTATACCGGTATTACCTCTCTGGGCGTGTATGTGTATACCGGTATTACCTCTCTGGGTGTGTATGTGTATACCGGTATTACCTCTCTGGGCGTGTATGTGTATACCGGTATTACCACTCTGGGCATGTATGTGTATACCGGTATTACCTCTCTGGGCATGTCTGTGTATACCGGTATTACCTCTCTGGGTGTGTATGTGTATACCGGTATTACCTCTCTGGGCGTGTATGTGTATACCGGTATTACCTCTCTGGGTGTGTATACCGGTGTAGGAGGACATGTGCAGAGGTACGCAACAGAGACTATTTTAAGGTGAAATTATAATAAGGCTTTATTGTGCATGTCGCTTTAAACACAGCAAAAAAAAACATAAGAGAAATAGTGAGCCAAAAAAAACCTGCTCCACTTTGGCATATATGTATCCTTATATTCCAGTCCTTTTAACTGGGTGGCTACCCAAGCTATTCATCAGCCCAAGTCATATAGATATATATTGACAACAGTCATTTGAAAATAAAGTCTTATCTGTTTGCTGGGTTGCTGCCTTTTCTCCGACTAATCAGCATCCAGGTTTAGAAGTCTAATTTGTCAGCTCCAGACATCTGTGTTCTCTCGGTCAGTCTCACCTGGGAGACTCAGGAACCTCTGCTCTGTCTCCTAGTTCAGCTCACATGTGAGCCAAGGAGTCTCACTTCCTGTCTCAGAGGCAGGCTTTTTCTAACACCTCTAATCAGCCAGGTGCTAGTCAATTAACCATCACACTGCTGGATTAGAGGCAAGTTTTCTGAACAGGGTAAGTCCCCTGTTACATACCTCACCTGTTTGTGGGAAGCTCGGGCTTGCCACGGCCAAAGCCCATCCTTCCACTCTCATTCGAGATATATCTCTGTGACTTGAATGAGAGTGGATGGAGGAGAACCCTCAGTCCTGCTGGGATTGGAGCCCTTCCTCCAGTTTAGTAGTGTCTCCTCCCGAAAGTGCTTGAGATCAGCAGACCTCAGTCGCTCGAGGAGAACTTTTTCCAAGTACAGTCTTTCTACTTACCACATGGTCTTGAGCTGTCCCCTGTATCGGGCACTCCTCTTTTTGTAGGCAGATTGTATGGCGACAGTCGCAGAGCGCCTATGCAAATCGCTCTCTCTCGCCATCCTTCCCATGTGCTCCACTTTAGTACCAAATGTCCATTTCTTGGTATCACAAGAGCTCCCAAGGACAGCCACTTGAGCCCTCAGTTCTTGAAGCTGTTTTCCTGCACTTTTCCCATTCAATGTAGTCGCCAGTTCAGCTTCTTTGGGATTGAGTTGCGATTCCAGCTCCATTTCCAGAGAATGTCCTATCTTTTCAGCTTCCTCAGCTAAGGATTCTGGCTTTGATTCTGCACTCCTACCTCTGTTTGTTGCCTGTTGGGCGGCTGCAGGTTTGGCTAGTGCTTTCTTTGGTGGCTCAAACTTCGTAATCTTGTTTTGAAGGTGAGTGGTATCCCCAGCTCTCACTGTACCCTTGTCCTCACGGGCCCTAGTTACTGTGGGATACCGATGCTTGAGCAGAGCCAATACCTTTTCCCGTATTGGAGGCCATTCTCCTTTCAGGGTCTTTATTTCTTCCCTGTCCTTTCTCTGAGCTTGCTTCCACCTATCATTCATTATTTTGTGGAGCACTGTGAACTTCTTCGCTTGGGCCGTAGATACTCGTCTCAGTTTCTGGACCTTTTTGCGCTCCCTCTTGTACCGAGTCACCTGGTCTCTAAGCTTAGCCTCTAGCGATGCTTTGGTGATGCTCAGGGTAGCCTTCAGTTTATCCTGCTGCTTTGCGAGGATGCACTGGGTAATCAGACGTTCCTGCAGCACTTGTATTTCCTTAGCAAATTGCATATTCTGGAGGCCAGGGTCATATGTAAGATGATTTAGCCCAGATAGCTTCAACTCTGCCCTCTTTTCAAAGCACAACAAGGTCTGTATCTTTTCTTCACTTTATTGAGGGAAAGCAGGGTAAAAGACAGGCACTTGTGTAGAGATGTTAATGTTTAAACATCCAGAGGTAATGGTGGAAAGGAAGTCCCAATGTATGCTGGTTAGCAAGATAGCCTGGGGACAGACCATCTGTGGGCAGAGCAGAGGGGGAGAAAGCAGACTAGCCAATTCTGGTGAGGATCTCAGAGGCTGCAGTAGCAGCTCACTGATTACATGCCCAGAGGCAAGAAATGCAACATTGTTACATATCACACAGGCACAGTATGTGTGTGCAAACTCCATGCAGCTGAAAATAAGAACTGACAGGCAGAAGCTGCAAAGGAAAGAGGGGGGTGAATCAGAAATGCAGTTCTTGTTCCATGACACTCCCCGTCTGGTATCTGGAGATACCACTATATAACTTGAATGTGTGGAACATATGTGCAATGCAAACAAACATAACATAATAATGCAAAGTCCATGTCCACATAACGAGGTGATACCGGCCGGTACCATTGGTGTTGAAATCCCTTGGCAAAGTCTTTTGGCAAAGGATGTTGGGTGGATGAACCGGTCCAGGTTAGCTGGGTTCACCACAATGTCTTTCTGTGAAAGTCTCTGGCACTGTTTCCTTTCAACTTTGTGAGAGAACAGTCCCTTTGACTCTGTAGTTTTCTCTACCGAGTGCATCACCTCGTGGATGTGCCAGTCGTGGTAGTTTGTCACCCTATCACCTGGCGTTTGGCGGAAGGAGATGGCCTTTGGTTCCTTGCAGAAGCGGATCAACGCCCCTGGAAGACTTGTTGTCAAGTCTGGTCCAGTGAGTAGTGCCCCGTTTGGAGAGGCTTCCTGGTGCTGAGCATTGGAGCTGAACGTTACCCAGATCTGGCTGGGTTTCTGACGGTGGTGAACACCAGATGATGGGAGGTGTCGGCATTTTTTACCTTCCTTCAGTGAAGGCGCTGGCTCTGCGTGTCCGCTAAGGAATCTCTTCCGCGTGAAGACCACAATTTGATCCTTGGTCTCCGGCTCCCTTTGTGGGTTGCGGCGGAGCGAAGTGAGCCTAGAGATGGCAAGTTCTCTATTGTTCGGGAGGCGTCTTCTTGGTGAACGGAATGGTAGTGGGGTCACCCAACTGCCCGGTCCGTCTTTGACGAGCTCCTTGACTGTTAACCTCGGGAATCCTCTGTCTTCCCTCGATGGTGTTTGCTTGTCGTAGTCCCTTGTTGTCTGGAACGCTGTGCACCGTAGGTCATCGGTGCATTTCTCTTGCACGAGAACGTCTCCACGTAATTTGGTGAAACGCTTTTGTGTCTCTTTGTTGACTGCACTCAGGAGGTTGTTCTCTCCTTGGACATGACGAAAAACAGTCTCTTTTGCCCTTGTAAGTCCCTTTGTGAAATGTCTTTGCGACTGTCTCTTTTTTGACGTGTGAGAGGACAGTCTTTTTAACACTGTGGCTTCACCTGTAGGGCCGCAATCTTTTGCGGCTATGCCAGCCGTGACAGCTGGCTGCTTTATCGCTTGATACTCTGTGGAGAGGAACGACTGTACGTCTTAGCCGTGCCATTACTCGCGAGAGGATCGTCCGATTGTTTGTCTTTTGGATGATCCCTTTGTTGGTCACTTTGGGAGGTTACTTTCTTCCTTCAGTGGAGTCGACTCGTCATCCTTGGTTATCTGAACTGCTAAGCATCCTAGGCCATTGTCACATCCCCCCGATGTGAGGATGTTTTTGTTGATCTCAGGGGTATAACCTTGTCTTTTCTCTTCACTTGGCCCTTCTGTCACTAGGAGATGGCCAAGACATGGTTCAGAGAGAGATGTGTGCCCACATTCTGTTACCACCGTTCTGCGGGCGTCAACATAGTCTTGTCCGTGCTCTTTGTCGGTGCACGCGTTGCCCACTATCACCCATCCTAGGTCAAGCCTTAGGGCGTATGGCGCGTTGTGGGGTCCGTTATGCTGTTTACGGACTTTATGTACCCTCATGATGTCCCTACCGAGCAGCAGCAAGATCTTGGCTCCTTGTTCTACCGGCAGGATGTAGTTGGCTATTCCTCTGAGGTGCGGGTAATGGCGTGCCATGTCCGGTGTGGGAATCTCGTCCCTGTTTGTAGTCATGTAGTTGCACTCGATGAGTGTGGGGAGAGCTATCTTCACTCTGTTATCCACCGAACGTATTACGTAAACCGCTTGCTCTTCTCCCTGTTGACTCAGTTGACCCTGCACAGGTTCTGAGGGTGTAGGGTGAGGCATTGTCTTGTAAGTTAAACAAGTTGAAGAATTCCGTCTTCGCCAATGATCTGTTGCTTTGGTCGTCGAGGATTGCATACATCCGAATAGCCTTCTCAGGTTGTCCCTGGGGGTGCACTGCGACAAGGCATATTTTGTCGCAGGACATTTTGTCGCTTTCTTTTCCGCAAACCTCAGTGCGCTGAGATGTGACGGATGTTGACTCTCCTTCTCCCTTCTCCCCGCCATGCTCCGCTACGGAGGATGGGTTGTTGAGTTGGTGGAGTGTCAGCGCCTCTGGGTGTAACGATATCACGTGCTTGTCGCTTTCGCACACTGTACATTTGATGTCTTCTTTACAGTCTCTGGCTAGGTGAGTCGTGGAACCGCAGCACCTGAAGCAAACTCTGAATTCTCCAAGTAACCTCTTGCGTTCCTCTAGGGACTTCATCCTGAACCCAAAGCACTTGTTAAGTGGGTGTGGCTTCTTGTGTATGGGACATTCCCTGTTTGGGTCCCTTGGTTCCTCGTCTCCGGCGACCGACTGATTGGGAGTAGTTTGGGTCGTGGGAGGCACGTCCGTCCTGTGGACCGAGATGGGTGTTTGGGTGTTACCATATCTCGCCACTGGTCTCTCGTTCCTCAGGCTGCTTGCACTGTATGTGGTTTGCGCACCCAAGATGAAACTGGGATTGTTCCTCGTCCTAGCCGCTTCACGGATGAAGCTCAAGAAGAATGAGAATGGGGGGAAGGCAACTTGCTTCTCCCTTTTGTATTTGGAGCCTTGTGAAATCCATTTTTCTTGGAGGTTTTAGGGTAGCTTCTCCAAGATGGGTCTCACTCCACGAGCTGAGTCCAAGACGTTGAGACCTGTTAAGGAATGGTCTTTCCTTGCGAACTCCAGCTCTTGCAGCAGGTCCCCAAGCTCTCGTAACTTCGAGTAATCTTTAGTTGTAATCGTGGGGAAGCTGTCGACTCTTTTAAAGAGCGAATCCTCGACTGCTTCGGGGCTACCGTAGCACTCTTCTAGCCTTTCCCACACTAGGTCAAGACCTACTTGGGGTTGGTTTGCGTTTGCCGCCCGAAGTCTCTTCGCGTGCTCCCTGGATTCGTTCCCCAGGAACTTGACTTGCAGGTTGAGCTCTTCCCTTGCTGAGAAGTCCAAGCTGTTGATTGCGTCTTTGAACGTGAACTTCCACGTCCGGTAGTTCTCAGGGCGGTCGTCGAAGCTGATGAGTCCTGCTTGCACCAGGTCACGCCGGATCATGTACTTGGCTATGTCTGTCAGGCCTGAGGCCTCGGCGTGTTGGTCGCGTTCTGAGGTAGTTGCTGGGAGGGTCTGTGCTGTCGCCTCTTTCGTGGCATGGACGCATGGTGGCTGCTGGTCGGTGTGAGGGGCTGTGTTCCCCCGTGTGGGTGTACCTGGATTGCGAGCCTGTTGTGGTGCATCCGTGCGCGCGCTGGCGTGTGGATCACTGTTGCAGCTGTGGCTATCCCAGGCAGCAGGTCCCACTGAAGTAACAGCGTCTTCTCCTCGTGGGCCTAGCAAGTCTTCGGTGTCTGTGGAGTCACTGCCTCCGTATTGACATGGCGCACTGGTGTTTACACTGAAGAGGCTCCTTACGTAGTCTTCAGTGCGTTGGGCTGGATCCTCTGAGGCAATCCGTCTGTACGGTTGCTCCCCGCCGTCCTGTCTCGCGGCTGCTTCTAGGACTTCAGCTTGGGCTAGGGCGGCGGCTTCCTTCTCTTGATTTAGGGCCTCTAGGTTGACGTCCACCTCTGCCTTTTTCCGTGCGGCGGTGGCAGTGGCAGCAGCGGCGATGGCAGCGGCTGTCTGCTCCTCCTCTTCTAAGCGGGCCTGTAACATGGGACTTATCCCTGTTCAGTAATGTTCCTTTAATCTAGCAGTGTGGTAGTTAATTATTAAACATCACCTGCCTGATTAGATTGTTTACAAAAAGTCTGCCTTTGAGACAGGAAGGGAGAACTCTCCTTTGCTCATGTGTGAGCTGACCTTTGGAGACAGAGCAGTGTTTTTGAGTCTCACAGGAGAGACTGACTAAAAGAACACCCATCTCTGGAGCTGACCGGTCTTGAGCTCTGCACAGCAGAGCTGATTTTCAAGACACAGGGAAAACTACTACACCTGAAGCTGAACCAGGAAGTGAGATTTTCCCTCCAAGAAACAGATAAGACTTTTATTCTTAAGAGACTGCTTATATCTGCTTATTTCATGTTATATGTTTTGGGGCTGCGAGAACTGCTTGACTAAGGGAGATGTGAATTATTGCATAGTGTTTCACTAGAAATACTCCCAAATGAATGGAAGCTTTGTTCCCCCCCCCTTGTTTGGATGTTTTCCTGATAAAAAGGAAAAGGCACAATAAAGCCTTATTATAATTTCACATTATAAAGCCTCCTAATTGTGTACCTCTGTGAACGTCCGTCCACATATGGTGTCCGAGGTGGGACAAGAGGTGTCTTTGTAGTTAAAAAGGTCCGGAGAGTTTTATGTGAAATTTTTTGTTATGCTTATTGCCTACAAACAAGTCTGAGAAACTTAAAAAAAAAAAAAAACCTCTCATGCAGCAGAGGCAGAGTTAAAGGGACACACCACTGCACTGAAACTTACACTGCACTGAAACTTACAAAAACCACAGATGGACTCTTTTCCCCAATCCCAAGAGACTGCTGAAGCAGGTAAACCTTTAATTGCCTATCACAAAGTGTAATACGGTCATTGAAATAGGGATTTTGCCTTCTAGCCATAGTCAGGGTTCAAGAAGTGAGTAAGCCCTTAAAAGGGATAGGTGTTTGTTGTTTTCAAAAGTTTCGCTGAAGCAGTGAATACAGATGGTGACCCACGAGTGGTACTGATTTTGCAAATAAAGGTTGCCACACCGCATAGGGCTACCAGCTGTGAATGGAGTATATGCAGAAAAGTGTGAAAATTGATACAAGACTGTGCTGAAGCAAGGGAATTTTTAGCAAACAAATGCTGAGTGTAAAATTGCCCTATAAAGGAAAAGGTTTTTCAAAGCCAATTGCTGAGTGGTGAGTCCACTGCAAAGAATGTTTTTTTTATGTGCAAGTAAAAAAGTATGCCTATTATCTTGGGAGCAAAACCGACACCCAAAGTGTGAAGTGTGAATGCCATAATACCCAAAGAGGAGACTGAAAATTACTGAACTCAGGCAGAAAACCAAATTCTGTTGCTGAAGCGGAGGGATTGCACCTAGCAAATAAATGGTGTATAGCAAATAGACTTTTTTACCTAGCAACTGCACAATCTTGTATACCTGATAAAAGAAAATGCATGCACAGTACTGCTGATATTGAAAAAAAAATTACCCAAGAAAGAAAAGTCTACAGAGATGCCTGTGAGAGCTACGACCTCTACAAGCAAAATATGCCCATCTGTAGGACTACCACAATTGGGGGTTCTAGCAAATACAGTGGCAACAGCTGCAATAGCGCCTCCTGAGGTCAGGAAGAAAATTACACCTGATAGCCTAAAAATGGAGGACAAGATGCAGCATTCCTGTAATGAACCCTACCCCACGGAAGAGTGGCCCTTCCAGTCCAATAAAGAGGAAGACATCTCTTACGGGGAACCCGAACCGAGTCACACCCACAAAACACCCCAAGAATGGTGGGGGTGCCTGAACTCGGCATGAACAGAAAAGACCGCTCCCTTTGATGACGAATATGATCAGCAGGAGACAGAGCAGGAGCAGTGGATCACCGAATATTTCTGTCAGCTAAAGCAGCTACAAGAAAAGCCTGGCGAATATAATGAAGCTGCTAAAACTTCAAATGAAGATGGAGACCCCAGTATCCCTGAAGGGACGGTGTCATCCAAATCAAAAAGGAAGAAAAAGAAAAGCGGTTCTTCACTTACCGTGGAAGTAACAGACACGTCCGCAGATCCTGTGGAGAAAAAGGGGGACCGAGTTGCCCTGCAGCCTAGAAAAAATGGAGAATTCGTCCCACGGTTAACCGAATATCCAGAGGGCCCAAGGCAGAAGTCGTGTACCCCAAAGAAGTGTCTGTCCGGTGCCAACAGTGAGGAACCCTCAACCAACCATCCCAGGGAAGTGGAGCCGGAACCAGTGAGTGATGATCCCTTGACCAGCCCTGAAGACGCCCTGAAAATTGCCAGGCATGACTGTGATCTGCTCTGTGAAGAATTGGAAAGGGAAAAAAAAATAATGCTGAGCTACAGAAGACTGTGCTCGCAATTTACTCTGCGGCCAAGACCGAATTGGAGGAACTCAAGACTGAGCTAGATACTGCAAAGGCTACTATTTCCACCATGGATGTAAAGCAGAGCCAATCTGACAAAATGGTGGCTACGCTAAAGCGGAAGTATGAGGAGGCACTGAAGCAGATGACAGTCTTCCAGCAAGAGGTTCACACTCTGCGGATAGAGTTGAATGCCTCACAACAGGAGGTCAACAGTGTCCGGATAGAAGTGGATGTATCTCAGAAAGAGGTTCAGACACTCCGCAGAGCACTGGATGCCTCACATCAGGAGACCAACAGCTGCCGCACAGACCTGGAAGTTTCCAGAAAGGAACTACACAGTCTCACTGAGGAGCTGGACATTGCTAAAGAAACTATTGGTAATCTTGATACAGATCTCAAAGTCTCTCAGAAGGAGCTTCAGACCCTCAACCTAGAGAAGGAAGTCTCACGCCAGGAGATGGTCATTCTCAAAACCGTCTGTACGGTTGCTCCCCGCCGTCATGTCTCGCGGCTGCTTCTAGGACTTCAGCTTGGGCTAGGGCGGCGGCTTCCTTCTCTTGATTTAGGGCCTCTAGGTTGACGTCCACCTCTGCCTTTTTCCGTGCGGCGGTGGCAGTGGCAGCAGCGGCGATGGCAGCGGCTGTCTGCTCCTCCTCTTCTAAGCGGGCCTGTAACATGGGACTTATCCCTGTTCAGTAATGTTCCTTTAATCTAGCAGTGTGGTAGTTCATTATTAAACATCAAAGAAGAAAAAAGTTAGAAGCGCAGTCAATACGGGGTTGGGGTCAAACTCTATATCTTTATTATTATATCTTGTCCCAGGGATAACCCTCTAGGACAACAACAACATGAAAATCAATACATTAATAGTAATATTAAAAACTGTGCAGATGAAGCTGTTTGTGCAATTGCACTTGATGGGTCTCCAAGGGGTTAAAAACGGGAGTAGCCCGATAGTTAGTCTCAGTCTTGCAATCTGTGCACTGCCCGGGCAGGTTTTGTTTTTGTTTTCACATGTTTTTTGTTTTTATATATATATATTTTTTTTTATATATATACATTTCATTATTAATCCTGCTCATTGCCCATATTCATAGTAACATCCCATTTGGCGCATTTTTTTGTTTTTTCTTGTAAATTATTAAACATCACCTGCCTGATTAGATTGTTTACGAAAAGCCTGCCTTTGAGACAGGAAGGGAGAACTCTCCTTTGCTCATGTGTAAGCTGACCTTTGGAGACAGAGCAGTGTTTTTGAGTCTCACAGGAGAGACTGACTAAAAGAACACCCATCTCTGGAGCTGACCGGTCTTGAGCTCTGCACAGCAGAGCTGATTTTCAAGACACAGGGAAAACTACTACACCTGAAGCTGAACCAGGAAGTGAGATTTTCCCTCTAAGAAACAGATAAGACTTTTATTCTTAAGAGACTGCTTATATCTGCTTATTTCATGTTATATGTTTTGAGGCTGCGAGAACTGCTTGACTAAGGGAGATGTGAATTATTGCATAGTGTTTCACTAGAAATACTCCCAAGTGAATGGAAGCTTTGTTCCCCCCCCCCCCCCCCTGTGTTTGGATGTTTTCCTGATAAAAAGGAAAAGGCACAATAAAGCCTTATTATAATTTCACATTATAAAGCCTCCTAATTGTGTACCTCTGTGAACGTCCGTCCACATATGGTGTCCGAGGTGGGACAAGAGGTGTCTTTGTAGTTAAAAAGGACCGGAGAGTTTTATGTGAAATTTTTTGTTATGCTTATTGCCTACAAACAAGTCTGAGAAACTTTAAAAAAAAACAAAAAAAAAACCTCTCATGCAGCAGAGGCAGAGTTAAAGGGACACACCACTGCACTGAAACTTACACTGCACTGAAACTTACAAAAACCACAGATGGACTCTTTTCCCCAATCCCAAGAGACTGCTGAAGCAGGTAAACCTTTAATTGCCTATCACAAAGTGTAATACGGTCATTGAAATAGGGATTTTGCCTTCTAGCCATAGTCAGGGTTCAAGAAGTGAGTCAGGGATAGGTGTTTGCTGTTTTCAAAAGTTTCGCTGAAGCAGTGAATACAGATGGTGACCCACGAGTGGTACTGATTTTGCAAATAAAGGTTGCCACACCGCATAGGGCTACCAGCTGTGAATGGAGTATATGCAGAAAAGTGTGAAAATTGATACAAGACTGTGCTGAAGCAGGGGAATTTTTAGCAAACAAATGCTGAGTGTAAAATTGCCCTATAAAGGAAAAGGTTTTTCAAAGCCAATTGCTGAGTGGTGAGTCCACTGCAAAGAATGTTTTTTTTTTGTGCAAGTAAAAAAGTATGCCTATTATCTTGGGAGCAAAACAGACACCCAAAGTGTGAAGTGTGACTGCCATAATACCCAAAGAGGAGACTGAAAATTACTGAACTCAGGCAGAAAACCAAATTCTGTTGCTGAAGCGGAGGGATTGCACCTAGCAAATAAATGGTGTATAGCAAATAGACTTTTTTACCTAGCAACTGCACAATCTTGTATACCTGATAAAAGAAAATGCATGCACAGTACTGCTGATATTGAAAAAAAAAAAATTACCCAAGAAAGAAAAGTCTACAGAGATGCCTGTGAGAGCTACGACCTCTACAAGCAAAATATGCCCATCTGTAGGACTACCACAATTGGGGGTTCTAGCAAATACAGTGGCAACAGCTGCAATAGCGCCTCCTGAGGTCAGGAAGAAAATTACACCTGATAGCCTAAAAATGGAGGACAAGATGCAGCATTCCTGTAATGAACCCTACCCCACGGAAGAGTGGCCCTTCCAGTCCAATAAAGAGGAAGACATATCTTATGGGGAACCCGAACCGAGTCACACCCACAAAACACCCCAAGAATGGTGGGGGTGCCTGAACTCGGTATGAACAGAAAAGACCGCTCCCTTTGATGACGAATATGATCAGCAGGAGACAGAGCAGGAGCAGTGGATCACCGAATATTTCTGTCAGCTAAAGCAGCTGCAAGAAAAGCCTGGCGTATATAATGAAGCTGCTAAAACTTCAAATGGAGACCCCAGTATCCCTGAAGGGACGGTGTCATCCAAATCAAAAAGGAAGAAAAAGAAAAGCGGTTCTTCACTTACCGTGGAAGTAACAGACACGTCCGCAGATCCTGGGGAGAAAAAGGGGGACCGAGTTGCCCTGCAGCCTAGAAAAAATGGAGAATTCGTCCCACGGCTAACCGAATATCCAGAGGGCCCAAAGCAGAAGTCGTGTACCCCAAAGAAGTGTCTGTCCGGTGCCAACAGTGAGGAACCCTCAACCAACCATCCCAGGGAAGTGGAGCCGGAACCAGTGAGTGACGATCCCTTGACCAGCCCTGAAGACGCCCTGAAAATTGCCAGGCATGACTGTGATCTGCCCTGTGAAGAATTAGGAAGAGAGAGAAAAAATAATGCTGAGCTACAGAAGACTGTGCTCGCAATTTACTCTGCGGCCAAGACCGAATTGGAGGAACTCAAGACTGAGCTAGGTACTGCAAAGGCTACTATTTCCACCATGGATGTAAAGCAGAGCCAGTCTGACAAAATGGTGGCTACGCTAAAGCGGAAGTATGAGGAGGCACTGAAGCAGATGACAGTCTTCCAGCAAGAGGTTCACACTCTGCGGATAGAGTTGAATGCCTCACAACAGGAGGTCAACAGTGTCCGGATAGAAGTGGATGTATCTCAGAAAGAGGTTCAGACACTCCGCAGAGCACTGGATGCCTCACATCAGGAGACCAACAGCTGCCGCACAGACCTGGAAGTTTCCAGAAAGGAACTACACAGTCTCACTGAGGAGCTGGACATTGCTAAAGAAACTATTGGTAATCTTGATACAGATCTCAAAGTCTCTCAGAAGGAGCTTCAGACCCTCAACCTAGAGAAGGAAGTCTCACGCCAGGAGATGGTCATTCTCAAAACAGATGTGTGTAAATGGAAGGAGGACTGCAAAGAAGCCCTGAAGAATACAGAGACTGAAAAAGGAGAAAATTCAAGATTAAAAAGAGAGAACTTAAAACTGAAAGAAGAACATTTTCAGTTAACAGAAGAAGTCAAGGAAAACTTTGACGCAGAGCACCGACTGCAGAACCAACTGCAAGGTCTGCGTACACACCTCCAGTATGCTGAGGAGAAGCAGCAAACGCTACAGGAAGAAAAACTGCAGGCTGCTAAAGAGGTACAAGCGCTGCAGGAACGACTGAATACCCAGTACGTCCCCACAGAGCACTATGAGGAGCTAAAGGCCACGCTGCATGTCTTCAGAGCATCGTTGGAAGCGGAGCTTCGATACCAGGTGACTCTGAATGAGAGGGAGCGTGAGAAGGCTCAGAAACTGGAGCAAGAGCTGGAGAGACAGAGAGACTGTTCCATTTCCTTGAGTCAGTACACCAAGGAGAAAACAGACGCAGCGGCAACCTTGACGACAAAAATTACAGAGCTCCAGAATATGAAGGAGACTCTGATACAGATTCCTCCAATACGGAAAAAGGTATTGGCTCTGCCCAAGCACCAGTATCCCACAGTAACTAATGCCCGCAAGGACAAGGGTACAGTGAGAGTTGGGGACTCCACGCAACTTCAAAACAAAATTACGAAGTTTGAGCCACCAAAGAAAGCACTAGCCAAACCTACAGCTGCCCAACAGGCAACAAACAGAGGTAGGAGTGCAGAATCAAAGCCAGAAGAATCCTTAGCTGAAGAAGATGAACTGGCGACTCCGTGGTGTGGAGAAGCGGCAGAAAGACCACTTCAAGAGCAGATAACTCTAAGGGCTAGTCCTAACTGCTCTACAACTGTTGCCATACACTTTGTCTATAAAAAGAGGAGTGCCCGAGGCGCATGCGCGATGGTGAGGGGAATAGCTGCCTAATCCAGTAGCTCCTACCCCCGCCAAAGCATTAATAAAGATAAGGCAAACAAAATCGGAATTTCGCACTTGAAGTTTCCTGATACCAACAAGAGAACATATAGAGATGGCCCCGCCATCAACAAAAAAAAAAAACACGGGAGATCTTCGGAGATATCTGAGCCGATCCGCGACCAGAGACGTGAGGGCAGAAATGGCGCCCGGCTCTGCGGCAGGATCGGGGTCGGAACATGACGAGGACTTGGATGAGATGCCGGAACAGAGGCCCGTACGGCGTTGTGACTTTGACCGATTATATAACGATATGAAATCGTTATTCAGGGCAGAGATACAGGAACTAAGGAAAGAGGTACAGGGCCTCGGAGAAAGAACGGGGGCCCTGGAGGACAAAATGGTGGCTGTCTCCACAACAATTAAAAAGTCAGAGAAGCGTTCCTCCCATCTACAAAGTCAAATTACAGAGCTGGCCGAACGCCAAGAAGATGCCGAGAATCGAGACCGCCGCAGTAACGTCCGTATACGCGGTATCCCCGAGGACATAACAGAGATAGACGAATTTGTCACCAGATGGATGGCGACTCTGCTCCCTGATACCCCCGTGGCGGAGCTAATGATAGATAGATGCCATAGGGCCCTGAGGAGCAAACCCCTGGCGAACGCACAACCGAGAGATGTAATTGCCCGGTTGCATTACTTCCGTACCAGGCAGGCAATCTTTATAAAAGCCAGAGGAGACGAAGCTTGTCAATTTGCGGGAATCTCCCTGCAGCTCTTTCAGGACCTGTCCTCCCTGACCCTGGCCAGGCGCCTGAAGCTGCAACCGATCACCCGACTCCTCAGAGACAGAGCTATTCGCTATCGGTGGACCTTCCCGTTTGGCCTGCTAGTCATTAAAAACGGGAGGGCCACCTCAATGAAAAACCTAGAGGAAGGGGATGAATTCCTGCGCAGACTGGGGGTGACAGTCGGAGAAGCCGCGGGCACACGGAAAGAGGCAGAACCTGACAACGAGTGGCACCAGGCCGGCACATCCCGGAAGGCTCGAGTTACCAGCGAGCCGGAAAAAGAGTGAACAAAGCACTCACTAACAAAATAAACTGTACACTTCAAAGTTTGGTTGCCTAAAAGTTATGGCGCAAAGTTTAAGTTACCTAGGCCGCTTGCATCTCTGAGTGACTGGCAGCAGAATATGGCTTCATAGTGCCACGACATCACCTATCTATTGGGGGACAAGAACATTCTACCCCAAGGCTCCAGGCCAAACCTGAAAAGTATTCGACTTACCTGCAATCCCGGCGACATTGGCTGCCCCGCAACCCGGAAGAGGCCCGTGACACGCATCCCTGGAAGATGGAGGCGTCTCGACTCTTGGCGGGAAGAAAGCTGCATCGCCGGATGAAGAAGGGCCCAGCGCGGGAAGACGTCCGCCTCCGTCGACATCCGGCTGCTAAAGAACAGGGACCGGAAAGACGTCACCGGATATGGCCGCGCGGCCATCTTGGTAGAGGCAAGCTGATGGGAAAAGCGGACACACGTCATTCAGGAGCGCCGGAAACACAACCAGGACCCAGAAGGACAGATGCCCCGGAACGAGCACAGGGTCACAAGACCCACACACAGCCCTGACACACAGCACACTGGTACCAGGGGACGCAGAGGTAGCAGGGAGAATGACCAGAGGGGGAAAGATAGACCCCGTTAGTAACAAGTAGAGGCCTCCAGCCACGGAAGCATCCCGAGGGGCGAAAGGCATACACGACACAACCGATTGATACGAGGGCCAGGAAGGGAGAGTCCCCACACTAGAGGGTATAGAGGGGAGGGAATAAAGAACCCCAAGGACCATAAGGGTAAGGGGGCACTATGTGATTACATGGAGGGCAATAGCAGAGAGGTGGGAAGCGTAGCCTACATAGATAGGACACATACAAAATTACTATGCCCGCGAACTTCGAGATGCTAGAAGGTCACATTGGCTGTAACTGTTTGCCGTGAAAACTGGTTAAAGGAGGCGGGGGAGGGGGTAGTTGCCCACTCGCCGTCGCCATGAGTCTCCTCATGGGTACTTGGGGGATAGACCCCAAGGGACCCATGCAAGACCCCGGTGGGCCGGTGGAAACGGGTCAAGCACATCCTGACATGTTCAGAGGTGAGCCCACCCGAACCGGAATCCCACAAGGGGCAGTTCAAGCGTCCCAGGGGACTCGGTCCCCGGGAGTCGCCGAAAGTTATCAATGTTTATTTGTTGTCTCCCCCATGCTCCCGATGTGTGTACCCCAGTGTTTCCCCCATGCACAGACGAGCAGTGTACAAAGCAGTTCACAGATCTACACTCTGAAGAGAGACATGACCCAGACAGAAAGAGATAATGCAGCACATCGCAATGACAACACCAATGGGTAAGGATTTTACTATCTTATCACATAACGTGAAAGGCTTTAATGGCCCCCTGAAAAGAAAGTTAGCCCTAACTGATTACCGACGACATGACCCCGACATAATACTACTTCAAGAGACCCAATTCTCAAGGACCAGTTCCCCAAAGTTTCTGGATAGCAGATATAGAACGTGGCTCTCTGCATCAGCCAATAAAAAGAAAAGAGGGGTAGCAATTTTACTGCATAACCGCCTTGCGTTTGACACGACACTAACAAAAAAAGATAAGAATGGGCGCTTCTTAATACTAGTAGGTGTTGTGGGAGGACAAACTCTTACAATAGCCAATGTCTACGCACCCAATGAAGGAGCAGATACCTTCTTTTCGAAATTTTTTGCAATCCTATATAAAGTGGCACAAGGCGGTATAGTACTAGGCGGTGATTTTAATCTCACATTAGATCCTAAGGCTGATAGGTGCACACCCAGCGAGACGAAACACACACAAAGCAGAGCAGCATGGACCCAAGGCCTCAGGACAAACAGATTAGTGGACATCTGGCGTGAACAGCACCCAGGAGAAAAAGAGTACACGTTCTATTCACACCCACACGACAGATACAGCAGGATAGACTACCTCTTTGTATCCAACAGAATGGTTTCGCAGATCTCCCACACGGGCATCCATGATATTTCATGGTCAGATCACGCACCTGTAGAGCTGCGGTGCACAGACTTCAGACTAGACAGACCAGGAGCGACGTGGAAGCTTAATGAGTTCCTTCTGAAAATCCCTGAAATTGAAACAGCAGTAAGGGATAAAATCAGGGTCTACTTTGAGGAGAATGTCGGTAGTGTGACATCCCAATCCACCCTATGGGAGGCCCATAAGGCGACTCTTCGTGGAGAGCTCATAGGGATAGCAAGTAGGCGGAAAAAAGCGAGGGAATATAAGATTAAGATTCTCCAATCCGAGCTAACAGCCCTCTCCGCCCTTCACAAAACTAACAAACAAGCGCAGACCCTACAGGCCTGGCGCGACACTAAAACAAAACTAAATTTATTGATGTCCTCCCGAGCTGAGAAGGAGCTGACCTGGTCTAGGCGACAATTCTATGAAAAGGCGAACAAGCCAGATACCCCGCTTGCCAACAAACTCAAAAATAGTAACCGTAACTTCCACATTCAAGCAATTCGAACCAAAAATGGTGACCTTACTTCTGACCCCAAACAAATCGTAGACGAATTCAAAAAATACTATGAGACACTATACGATGGGGCGAAGCTCTCCCATTGTGAGAACACTCATAGGCAGCTGAAAACATTTCTAACAGAGGCAAAACTACCCAGTCTGGGCAGATTGGAAAGGGAAGCATTACAGGAGGACTTTTCAGGTGAGGAGATATCAGAGGTAATAAAAGCACTAAAGCCATCCAAAGCCCCAGGCCCGGATGGTTTCTCTAATCTTTATTATAAAAAAATCAGAAAAACCTTAGTACCTCACCTGGTCCGACTATTTAACTCATTTTTAGATGGTGCCCCTATCCCTAGCCAGATGCTCCAAGCATCTATAACAGTGATCCCCAAACCAGGGAAGGACCCAGCTGACTGTAAAAGCTACCGGCCAATATCCCTCATCAATTCGGACACCAAAATCTTCTCGAAATTACTGGCCAACCGCCTGAATTCAGTTATGCCTAAACTGGTCCACCCCGATCAAGTAGGGTTTATATGCGGGAGGCAAGCTACAGACAATACCAGACGGATAATAGACCTAATTGATTTGGCACATAGAAAACATATCCCGTCTATGGCATTGAGTCTGGATGCTGAAAAGGCCTTCGACCGCATAGATTGGCCCTATCTCACAGAGACGCTAATTGTGTTTGGCATAGGGGGGAGAATGTTGGGCGCTATTCTGGCTCTCTATAGGGAACCGAAGGCGAAGGTCAGACACCAGGGCTTCCCGTCGGAAGATTTCCCAATAAAGAGTGGCACCAGGCAGGGATGCCCCCTGTCCCCACTTATTTTTGCATTATGTATAGAACCCCTAGCGGCACACATCCGCAACTCCCCCGATATAGCAGGTATACAGATCAAGGATCAGTCACACAAAGTGGCCCTGTATGCAGATGACATTATACTAATGTTATCTAAACCCCTTACCTCCCTGCCAAATGTTTTTAGCCTGCTAGACGAATTTAATAAGATCTCGGGTTTCAAAATTAATCAGACAAAATCAGAAGCCTTAAATATAAACCTGCCAAAGGTCACAGAAAAATTAATCGAATTGAATTTTAATTTCAAATGGCAAGCCTCCTCCATTAAATATTTAGGGATCTATATAACCAAGGAGTACAACGCCCTCTACAAAGCCAACTACCCCAGGCTAATTAGGACTCTGAAGGAGGATCTACGGATCTGGTCAGGCCACACAATTTCATGGATCGGCAGGATCCAGTGCCTTAAGATGAATCTCCTCCCCCGAATCTTGTATCTGTTCCAGACCCTTCCGATACAAGTGATCAGAGACGACATCCTCCGCTTACAGTCCTCTATGGTGAAATTCGTCTGGGGTAATAAAAAACCACGTATAAAAACTAGCATTCTCATTAGGCCGACAGTTAGAGGAGGATTAGGGGTACCTTGCTTGATATCGTACTTCAAAGCGGCCCAATTAACCCAAACTATTCAGTGGCACATGCATCCTAGCCTGCGACGATGGGTTGAGTTAGAAACAGCATGCTGTGACCCCGTAGAGATACAAGACCTAATTTGGCTACCAAAAAAGGTATATAAGACCTTGAGTGAGCCGCTGGACGCAGTGAATAGCTCGTTGACTACTTGGGAGAACACCAAACACAAGTGTGCCCTAACAACCCAGCACACACTTATGACCCCGATTATGGGGAACCCTGATTTCGCTCCGGGTATGTTATGCAAGAACCTAGCGGTCTGGAAAGCAAAAGGCCTCACAAGGCTACTACACCTGGAGGGAGGCCAATCAATCAAAACATTCGAACAAATTCGATCAGAAACAGAAATGCCTAATTCTGAATTTTTTAGATACCTCCAGGTGAGAGCATTTTACACGAAAATTCCCAAGCGCCCCCAGCGAACAAATTTTGAGCAGCTGTGTTCCAGAGGCACGGACACCACGGGACTCACATCTCGGATATACAGAGAGGTGGTCTGCCCAAGGCAGGACGTTGACACTAAACTTAACTATAGAATCAAATGGGAAACGGACTTAGGGGAGACAGTAGAAGACAAAGACTGGTCCACAATAGTACTGGCAGCAGCGAAAAGCTCTATATGCACCACCTTGAAGGAGAATGCATATAAAGTCCTAATGAGGTGGTATCTCACCCCAACACGATTAGCAAAGTTTGTCAAAGATTACCCTCCATTGTGCCCAAAACAATGCGGGGAACAGGCAGACTTGCTTCACATGCTGTGGGTTTGCTCCAAAGTGGCTCCTTTATGGGAGGAAATCCAGGATTGGCTACAGAGTATTCTCGAACAGCCGGTCCCCCTGGACCCCTGGCTGTTCCTGCTGGGCAGGCGCACTCGGGGAATAGGCAGACCGGCACAAAAACTGATTGCACACTTTGCAACAGCCATGCGGTGCGAACTCGCAGCTTTGTGGAAGCTACCAGATTTACCCACGATTACAAAAATTCGGAACAGAATCTGGTATATCTGCCGGATGGAACAGTTGACAAGTCTGGTCAACGACACCGGCACAAATTTCCTCAAAATCTGGACCAAGTGGCTAGACCACTCAGACATCCCCGGGGTGAATGCCACCACCATCATGCCATAATACACCAAGATGCATTCTCCTACGAAGTGCCAGTACAGACAACGCGTAGACGGGGTACCGGTAGGGAAGACGGTAAATAGGGTCGCCACAATTGAAGGCAGCTCTGCATAGCAGAGGAGAGGCAAGAGTAGAGTTGGTGAACACACAGAAGGCTCTGGGCTCTCCCCCCCCCCCTCTGTGTCTGTGTTGTTTGTTAGGTATGTGAGTTGGTTTACCCGGTATGTCTGTGTCTAGACGGAGGACGATGGAAAAATAAAAATTGGGTTTAGGTACATTAAAGAAAGACAGCGGGTTGGTGGACAATGTATGCAATGTACTGTAACCTAATAAAAACCTTTTTGTGGAAAAAAAATATATATTAAAAAAAAAAAGTGCCCGACGCAACAGAATTCTCAAGACCGCGCACGCGATAAAAAGACTTTACGTGGAAAAAGTCCTCCTCGAGCGACTGAGGAGTGCTGATCTCAAGCATCTTCGGGAGGAAACAAAAATAAACTGGAGAAAGGGCTCCAATCCCAGCGGGACAGAGGGTTCTCTTCCTCCATCCACTCTCATTCAAGTCACAGAGATATCTAGAATGAGAGTGGAAGGATGGGCTTTGGCCGTGGTAAGCCCAAGCTTCCCACAAACAGGGGAGGTATGTAACAGGGGACTTATCCCTGTTCATTAATGTTCCTTTAATCTAGCAGTGTGCTAGTTAATTACTAAACATCACCTGCCTGATTAGATTGTTTACAAAAAGCCTGCCTTTGAGACAGGAAGGGAGAACTCTCCTTTGCTCATGTGTGAGCTGACCTTTGGAGACAGAGCAGTGTTTTTGAGCCTCACAGGAGAGACTGACTAAAAGAACACCTATCTCTGGAGCTGACCAGTCTTGAGCTCTGCACAGCAGAGCTGATTTTCAAGACCCAGGGAAAACTACTACACCTGAAGCTGAACCAGGAAGTGAGATTTTCCCTCCAAGAAACAGATAAGACTTTTATTCTTAAGAGACTGCTTATATCTGCTTATTTCATGTTATATGTTTTGGGGCTGCGAGAACTGCTTTACTAAGGGAGATGTGAATTATTGCATAGTGTTTCACTAGAAATACTCCCAAGTGAATGGAAGCTTTCCCCCCCCCCCCCCCCTTGTTTGGATGTTTTCCTGATAAAAAGGAAAAGGCACAATAAAGCCTTATTATAATTTCACATTATAAAGCCTCCTAATTGCGTACCTCTGTGAACGTCCGTCCACAGGGCCCTTTCTAGTTTCATGACTGCCTCTTTCTGAGCGTATGCGGCCCTGGCACGTGCGGCCTCTGTGATGGCTCTCACCTTGGTGGCGTTTGCGCTTGACGCGTGAGATTGCGCTGATCTTGCTGACCTTGATGAGTGCCTGGATGCGCTGGAGCTCTGTGATGCGGTTTCCAGCAAAAGGTCCTTTCTCCTACTCTCAGCCTCCGTGATAGTGGTTCGCACGCGGCTGTCTCGTGTCAGGTCAATGTTACTCTGTAAGTCTCTTTCTTGTAGGCTTTCGCTGGTGTTGGCCCTGGTCAGGTAAGTAATATATGCCTCTCAGTCCTTAATTGCGTTATTGCCTGCTCGAGCTGTTGCGCATAGTTGCCAACACTCGTAACATTGCGCATTCCCAGTGTGGTTGTTTCCCAGGCCAACTCTAATTTAGCGCGGTGCGCTTCAATGTCAGTCTCATATTTCTCGCGGGCCGTTTGTGTCAGTGTGAGTGTCCGTTTGGGCCTTGCCTCTGCCTGCGCCTGTTGCAGTTGCACAGCGGTCTCTGTGTCTGAGTGATCACTCTCCTGCGTGATATCTGGTGAGGCTCTGAGTTCTGCCATGCTGTAGGTGTGTGTAGGCCTTTAGCCAGTGCGTGTGGCGTGCGGTCTTTTACCTGTGTCAGCGATGGGCGTCTGTCTCAGATGATGCCGAGCGGTGTCCTGCAGCGTGCAGCGTACGGGTAGTTGTACTCACAGGTGTCCGGTGGCTCTGACCCGTGTCCTGGCGGGTGTCCGATAGCGTGGCCCTTGATGGCGCTAGCCGTGGGGACGTGCGCAGTGTAAGGTGAGATGGTAATCCCTCACTATGGAGCTGTGCAGAGGGTGAACTCAGACAGAGAAAGGCAATCAGGTTTTGTGTAAGAAGCACTGTCTGTCTGTAAAGCTGCTGCCTTGTGTGCAAGGTTGTATGCTGGCTGTGTCCAGTGTGAATCTGCTTGCTTATTTGTAAGGCTGCAGGCTGTGTGCAGTTTACTGTATAAGGCTTGCTGCCCTGTCTGGCAGTGTAAAGCTGCTGCTGTTTGAAAGGCTGCTTTGTGTTATCATAAAGTCTGGAGTAGCAGCTCCTGTAAGTGTCTGTAAGGCACACGGTATCCTTTTCACTATTCTGGAGGCCAGGATCATATGTAAGATGATTTAGCCCAGATAGCTTCAACTCGGCCCTCTTTTCAAAGCACAACAAGGTCTGTATCTTTTCTTCACTTTATTGAGGGAAAGCAGGGTAAAAATCAGGCACGTGTGTAGAGATGTTGATGTTTAAATAGTGTCTCTCTGTGGGTGCCTTGTAGTTAAGGACAGGTGAAAAGAGTAATCCTACCACGACAGCAGTTACAGCAGGGTACTCACTCATCCAGAGGTGATGGTGGAAAGGAAGTCCCAATGTATGCTGGGTAGCAAGATAGCCTGGGGACAGACCATCTGTGGGCAGAGCAGAGGGGGAGAAAGCAGACTAGCCCATTCTGGTGAGGATCTCAGAGGCTGCAGTAGCAGCTCACTGATTACATGCCCAGAGGCAAGAAATGCAACATTGTTACATATCACACAGGCACAGTATGTGTGTACAAACTCCATGCAGCTGAAAATAAGAACTGACAGGCAGAAGCTGCAAAAGAAAGAGGGGGGTGAATCAGAAATGCAGTTCTTGTTCCATGACACTGCAGATTTTCTTCCTACAGAGTTCGCTGCTTCTCCTCGACATTCTGGAGGTGTGTATGCAGACCTTGCAGTTGGTTCTGCAGTCGGTGCTCTGCTTCAAATTTTTCGTCTTCCAACCGTTTCTTTATTTTTTCAAGCTGTTGCAGCTTTTCATTCTTCCCATTTACGTGGTTTGTCAACTCCGAATTTTCTTTTTTTAATCTTAAATTTTCTCCTTTTTCAGTCTCTGTACTATGCAGGGCCTCCTTGCAGTCCAAGCCTTGCGATCCCTGAAGAAGTATAATCCAGATACGAAACGCGTAGGATTAGCGCTTTTACTTGTTCAATCTTATATGCCAATTGTGTGCATTTGCACAAGAGACTTTCTGCTCGGAATTGTCCTGTTGGAGATCCGCCTATTGTGTGACGTCACACGCTTGAGCGAGGTGCTACGTCACTGCCGATCAACTGGCTGCTAGGCGTGGAGACGAGGTACTGGTGACTCCAGCTCGTGCAGGCATAACTCCCCCGTGGACTGAGAGACACTGTCAAACCAGCACGTAGTGGGGTTGTATAACGCTAAGAACTCTCTGCTGCCTACGGAGGTGCAGTAACAACGGCCGTGAGATGATCTGCATGCCGATGACCGATTACAGCAACGGAGCCAATTAACACCTGGAGTGTGTAGACGTATACCCACCCGAGGATTTCTCCACCACCGCCTATCCTGCCGACGGCCGTGTGGTACCTTGTGTATTTGATACACGAAATGCTTATGTTCTAATCCTTTGATGTACGCACATTTATTACCACTTTTAACACTTTAAAGTTTTTTGATATACTTCACTATTGCGTTTTGCGCTTGTTTTTTGTCTCTTTTTCCTCCTTGCAGTCCACCTTCCATTTTTGCACATCTGCTTGGAGGCAGGCTGTCTCCTGGCGTGAGACTTCCATCTCCAGGTTTAGGTTCTGAAGCTCCTTCTGAGAGACTTTGAGATCTAAGTTAAGATGGAGGATAGTTTTCTTTGAAATGTCCAGCTCCTCAGTGAGACTGTTTAGTTCCTTTCTGGAGACTTCCAGTTCTGTGCAGCAGCTGTTGATCTCATGATGTGAGGCATCCAGTGCTCTGCGGAGTGTATGAACCTCTTTCTGAGATACGTCCACCTCTGTCTGGACACTGTTGACCTCCTGTTGTGAGGCATTCAGCTCTACGCGAAGAGTGTGAACCTCTTGCTGGAAGACTGTCATCTGCTTCAGTGTCTCCTCATACTTCAGATTAGCCATCATTGTATCAGATTGGCTCTGCTTTTCATCCATGGCGGAAATAGTAGCATTTGCAGTATCTATCTCAGTCTTGAGATCGTCCAATTGTGTCCTGGCCAAAGAGTAAATTGTGAGCACATCTTTCTGTAGCTTCACGTTATTTTTCTGTAGCTCTGTGTAACCATCTTTCTTTTGTTTAAATTGTTCACGGAGCATATCAGTCATGCCTGGCATTTTTCAGGGCATCTTAAGGGCTGGTCAAGGGATCGACACTCATTGGTTCCACCTCCGCTTCCCTGGGATGGTTGGTTGAGGGTTCCACACTGTTGGCACCGGACAGACACTTCTTTGGGGTACACGACTTCTGCCTTGGGCCCTCTGGATATTTGGTTAACCGTGTGACGAATTCTCCATTTTCTCTAGGCTGCAGGGCAACTCGGTGCCCCTTTTCCTCCACAGGATCTGCGGACGTGTCTGTTCCTTCCACGGTAAGTGAAGAACCGCTTTTCTTTTTCCGCCTTTTTGTTTTGGATGACTCCATCCCATCAGGAATACTGGGGTCTCCTTCTTTATTTGATACTTCAGCAGCTTCATTATATACGCCAGACTTTTCTTGTAGTTGCTTTAGCTGACAGAAATATTGGGTGATCTGCTGCTCCCGCTCTCTCTTGTCGACCATATTCATCATCATAGAGAGCGGTCTTTTCTGTTCGTGCCGAGTTCAGGCACCCCCACCATTCTTGGGGTGTTTTGTGGGTGTGACTCAGTTCGGGTTCCCCGTAAGACATGTCTGCCTCTTTATTGCACTGGAAGGGCCACTCTTCCGTGGGGTAGGGTTCATTACAGGAATGCTGCATCTTGTCCTCCATTTTGGGGCTATAAGGTGTAGTTTTCTTCCTGACCTCAGGAGGCGCTATTGCAGCTGTTGCCACTGTATTTGCTAGAACCCCCAATTGTGGTAGTCCTACAGGTGGGCATATTTTGCTTGTAGAGGGCGTGGCTCTCACAGGCATCTCTGTAGACTTTTATTTTTCTTGGGTAAGTTTTAAAATACCAGCAGTTCTGTGCACGCATTCTCTCTCTTTAGGTATACTGGATGTGCAGTTGCTAGGTAAAAACTTCTATTTGCTTTACACCATTTACTTGCTAGGTTTAATCTCTCATTAGGTATACTGAATGTGCAGTTGCTAGGTAAAAACTTCTGTTTGCTTTACACCATTTACTTACTAGTTTACTTGCTAGGTATAATCTCTCATTAGGTATACTGAATGTGCAGTTGCTAGGTAAAAACTTCTATTTGCTTTACACCATTTACTTGCTAGGTACAATCTCTCATTAGGTATACTGAATGTGCAGTTGCTAGGTAAAAACTTCTGTTTGCTTTACACCATGTACTTGCTAGGTGCAATACCCTCCGCTTCAGCCCAATAATGTGGTTTTCTGCTTGAGTTCAGTAATGTTCAGTCTCAACTTTGGGTATTATGGCATTCACTCTTCACACTTTGGGATACCTTTTACACAGCTCAGCAATTCCTTTTTCCCCCAGTAGGGCAATTTTACCCTCAGCACTTGTTTACTGAAAATTCCCCTGCTTCAGCACAGTCGCATCAATTTTCACACTTTTCTGCATATACTCCATTCACAACTGGTAGTCCTATGCGGTGTGGCAGCCTTTACTTGCAGAATCAGTACCGCTCGTGTGTCACCATCTGTATTCACTGCTTCAGCGAAACATTTGAAAACAACAAACGCCTATCCCTTTTAAGGGCTAACTTACTTCTTGAACCATGACTACAGCTGGAAGGAAAAAACCCTATTTCAATGACCATATTACACTTTATTCGTGATAGGCAATTAAGGTTTACCTGCTTCAGCACGGTCTCTTGTCTCTCCTCTTGGAATCGAGGAAAAGAGTCCATCTGTGGTTTGTAAATTTTAGTGCAGTGTAGATTTCCTGCCTGGGTGTGTCCGTTTAACTCTGGTCTCTGCTGCATGAGATTCTTTGTTTTTATGTTGCTCAGGCTGTTTGTAGGCAAAAAGCACAAAAAAAATTTCACAGGCAACTCCGGGCCCCTTTTAACTTCAAGCATCACCTCTCGTCCCACTTCTGACACCATATGTAGGAGGACATGTGCAGAGGTACGCAACGGAGACTATTTTAAGGTGAAATTATAACAAGGCTTTATTGTGCTTGTCGCTTTAAACACAGCAAAAAAACAACATAAGAGAAATAGTGAGCCAAAAAAAACCTGCTCCACTTTGGCATATATGTATCCTTATATTCCAGTCCTTTTAACTGGGTGGCTACCCAAGCTATTCATCAGCCCAAGTCATATAGATATATATATTGACAACAGTCATTTGAAAATAAAGTCTTATCTGTTTGCTGGGTTGCTGCCTTTTCTCCGGCTAATCAGCATCCAGGTTTAGAAGTCTTATTTGTCTCGGTCAGTCTCACCTGGGAGACTCAGGAACCTCTGCTCTGTCTCCTAGTTCAGCTCACATGTGAGCTAAGGAGTCCCACTTCCTGTCTCAGAGGCAGGCTTTTTCTAACACCTTTTTCTAACACCTCTAATCAGCCAGGTGCTGGTCAATTAACCAGCACACTGCTGGATTAGAGGCAAGTTTTCTGAACAGGGTTAGTCCCCTGTTACAACCGGTATTACCTCTCTGGGCGTGTATGTGTATACCGGTATCACCTCTCTGGGCGTGTATGTGTATACCGGTATTACCTCTCTGGGCGTGTCTGTGTATACCGGTATTACCTCTCTGGGCGTGTATGTGTATACCAGTATTACCGCTCTGGGTGTGTATGTGTATACCGGTATTACCTCTCTGGGCGTGTATGTGTATACCGGTATTACCTCTCTGGGCGTGTATGTGTATACCGGTATTACCTCTCTGGGCGTGTATGTGTATACCGGTATTGCCTCTCTGGGCGTGTATGTGTATATCGGTATTACCTCTCTGGGCGTGTCTGTGTATACCTGTATCACTTCTCTGGGCGTGTATGTGTATACCGGTGTTACCTCTCTGGGCGTGTATGTGTATATCGGTATTACCTCTCTGGGTGTGTATGTGTATACCGGTATCACCTCTCTGGGCGTGTATGTGTATACCGGTATCACCTCTCTGGGTGTGTATGTGTATACTGGTATTACCTCTCTGGGTGTGTATGTGTATACCGGTATTACCTCTCTGGGCGTGTATGCGTATACCGTAATTACCTCTCTGGGTTTGTATGTGTATACCGGTATTACCTCTCTGGGCGTGTATGTGTATTCCGGTATTACCTCTCTGGGCGTGTACGTTGCTCATATATGAAGACCAGCGTGTTCACGAGCTCAGACGTTCTGTTATCTTTTTGAGTGGTGCTACATTTCTTTTCCTCTATTTCTTTAAATTCACCCATAACCTGCTTCCATAGAGCATTCCCCAAATCCACACGTCCTACCTTCTCCGGTGGCGTGGGGGGAATAGTGCTGTTATTAGCCTGTCTTTGGGTAAAATCCATAGCAAAGACAACGTAAGCAGGGTTACTTACGTACGCTTTCAATAGATGTTATCTATCTATAGGCTCGGGTGTCAGGAAAATCCCGGTCGAAATATATCCGACCACACCGTCCTTTCCTTAACTTATTGATCCCCTCCGTGTGAGTGCGTACCTGCACTGCACCGGCCGTGGCGTGTCTCTCCTTGATCACTTCGGACTCGGTGGCCACTGATAAGTTCCTTCCCTATAAGAAATCCGTCCGATATTTCATTGATATAGTCCTTTAGATCCTTCATTCGAACTGATCTACTTCAGTCAAGTATCTTAAATCAACTGGTGCTTCCCCGGTATCCTTCTGTGTTCGAAAGTGACCGTACACTTACATCAAGGTTCTGGATGGTTACCTGGAGTGTCTTCCTTGCCACCAGGTGAACCCCATCTCACGATCTTCCGTGACCTTCTGCTTCCCCCCTCTGGAAGTGTACGAGGTCTGGATGGCTCGCCAATAAAGAATTTCTTCGTTAGATGGAGCACATGAATGTCCCACCTCTAAGTGATATATCACATATTCCCCAGTCCGCTTCCTTTCTCAGTGTATTTAGAGACACCTAGAACATCTTTCAGAGCCTCATTTCAGTTAGTTTACGTCAGGTTCTCAGGCACATAGAATGTGGTTATAGAGCGGAGAATCCTTAGCTTGGCTGATGTTAAATGCTTCTGGATTCTATACATCCAGGTACAATCTTTTATACACTTATCTTAACCAGTCTTACCTGAGAGCAATCACCTGTGTTTCTCACTGTCGGCCAAAAGTCCTTAGTCGATCATCAACGTTAGAACAATGTTTCTTCATTTAGCAATATTTACTTTGATGTACAGTACAAAACGTCCTTGTTCCGTCACTAAGTAACTATAGGATTAACTGTGCGCTAATCTTTCAAACCGATCTCTATTGTATTGTTTTACTAAGTAACTGTTTGTAACTACCCCAATATAATGTCTAACTACCCCAATATAATGTCTAACTTAATGCTATATTCCTATTTTTTTTTTTTTTTAAACTTTCTTTTAATTGGATTTTGCATACATACATAGGAGAGAAACGAAAAAAATAATATCAACCTCCAATTTAGGTAAACAAAAAATCTATCTGGGACATACAACACACAACTGCCCACATGATGGGGAGACGACAAGACAACACGACAACAAAACCAGGACTATACAGGAAAGTGGGGGAAGGAAAGGTTGGGGGGAGAAGGGTCAGGTGATGATTATCAATCCGTTCCTCTTCAGTCTGCAACCACCGGTCAGATGCCACTGCTGCTGTACGGCTCACCAACATCCGCTGAGGCGATACTGCTTCTGATTTACTAACTCTACCCGAGGGATCCCTCCGTCTGGTCAGCCCATCCCGTCCTGCTCCAGGGCCTTCATCAGAGGAGAACTCACTTACTTCAATCACAGCCAAATTGTGGTACCATTCACCCCTTGAATATCTGTCTGGGCCAGCCAAGGCAGACAGACTTTTTGAAATTTATCGCTGGAGTCCTTAACTAGGCTCGTTAATTTTTCCATCCGACATATGAACCAAATTCTGTTCCTGATCTTTGCTATTGATGGAATTGCATTCTGATTCCACAGTGCTGCGGTCTCGCACCTCATAGCTGTTGCAAAATGTGCTATTAATTTGTTCCCCGTGCGCGATACCTCCTTTGTGGGTTTGCTTAACAGAAACAGCCACGGGTCGAGCTGAATTTGGAGGCCCAAAAAAATCCTCTGTAGCCAATCTCGAATCTGTATCCAAACAGGTACTATTTTCGGGCAAGAGCACAGCATGTGCACCAGGTCCCCCCGTTCCCCGCACTGCCTGGGGCCGAGCGGGGAAGAGCCCGAGACGAATTTAGCTAATCTAACTGGAGTGAGATACCATCGTAGCATTACCTAATATGAGTTCTCCTTTAATGTCGTGCAAATGGAGCTACTAGCTGCGGCCCTAAAGATCGCCGTCCAGTCCTCGTCCTCTAATGTGCACTGTAAATCTGATTCCCATTGGTCCATGAATCTGGGCTTGTCCGTACCGTCTTTGTCAGCACCGACCACGTCTCTGTACAAAGCAGAGATCAGTCCCCGCGTGTCTGTACCTCTCCCGCAGAGCCTTTCAAAATTTGTTAACGGTGGTCTCACCGGGTGTGTATTGTAAAATGCCCGGACCTGGATAATAAATTCTGTGTTGGGGATGTCCGTTTCTGACTTTAATAGCTCAAATGATTTAATTGTGTTACTACCCTCCAGGTCCTTCAACCTTCTAATCCCCAATTTGCGCCACAGTGGGAAACTCTTGCCTGCTAGTCCAGGAGCAAAATCCGGATTACCATATAAGGGAGCCATAAGTGTGTGTCTGGAGGTTAACAAACGATTACTTTTAGACGCCTCCCAGACCGAGAGCGAGTTGAGCACAGAGGTCAGTGGTTTGTTTATGTCCTTTACCCGTATCCTCGGGTACCAGATTAGGTCCCTAAGCTCTAGAGGGGCACACAGCTCCTTCTCCAGTGCCACCCACCTCCTGAGCTCGGGGTCCCCGTGCCATTGCGTGATTTGGCACAATTGCGCCGCTTTGTAGTAGGACATAATGCTCGGGACAGCTAGACCTCCCCCTCCTTGGACCTCTGCCTCATTTTGGCATTTATCCGTGGTTTTTTACCCTTCCATATAAATTTGGATATCGATTTTTGGAGCCTTGTGATATCTGCCCGCGCCACAGGTACCGGGAGAGTTTGAAACAGGTATAAAATCCGGGGGAGGATGTTCATCTTGACATTATAGATCCTACCCAGCCATGAGATACCATATGCTGCCCAGTCTTGCAATTCCTTTTTTAGAGTCTTCAATAGACTAGGGTAATTTGCTTGATATAGGGCGCCTATCTTTTTTGTGATATGCACCCCTAGGTACCTTATGGATGAGGATCGCCACTTAAACTCGAAGTTGAGTTCGATCAGCTTCTCCGTCTCCCAGGGGATGTTAAGGCTTAGTGCCTCTAATTTGGTTTGATTTATTTTAAACCCTGAGATCTGAGCAAAACGCTCTAAAAGCGCGAACAGGTTAGGTAACGAGATGAGCGGCTTGGTCAGGGTCAGAATAATATCGTCAGCGTACAGAGCCACTTTGTGTTCTTGTGAGTGGATTTGTACTCCAGCGATATCAGAATTGCTGCGAATTTGGTCTGCTAGTGGTTCGATGCAGAGGGCAAACAGCAAGGGTGGTAACGGGCATCCTTGTCTCGTACCACTTTTAATTGGAAACAGCTCTGAGGGGAACCCCTGGTGGACCACCTGCGCTGCTGGCGCATTGTAAAGCGCTTTTATTGCCCTCTGAAATTTGCCTCCAAACCCAAATGCCCCAAGTGTGAACTCCAAGTATGGCCAGTCAATCCTGTCGACGGCCTTCTCCGCATCTAAGCTTAAAACCATACCCCGGACCCCGTTGGCTTCCACAAAATCAATTATATCTACAATCCGTCTGGTATTGTCTGCCGCCTGTCTATTTGTAACAAAGCCAACTTGGTCCGGGTGGATAAGCCTCGGCAGGATGACGCTTAAACGGTTAGCCAGTAATTTAGAGTAGATTTTGACATCTGTGTTAATCAATGATATTGGCCAGAAGCTATGGCAATTTGTAGGGTCTTTAACCCCTTTATGAATCAAGGAAATCGACGCCTGGAGCATCTGTTCCGAAAAGGGCTCCCCCGCTAGCACTCTGTTGAATAACCGGAGCATATGTGGAGCAAGAACTCCTATAAATTTTTTATAATATAGGTTTGAGAACCCATCCGGGCCTGGGGCTTTAGAGGGCTTCAAACCCTTGCCCACTGCTGCTAATTCTTCCCTGGTGAAGTCGCCCTGAAGTGACTCTCGCTCCAAGCTGTCCAATTGTGGCAATGCTGCGTCTGCTAGGAATTTCCGCAGTTTACTGCTTGTCTTAGCATTATGAACCACCTTCTCCCCATTATATAGCTGTGCATAAAACTTTTTGAACTCTTCCACAATAACTTTGGGATTAGATGAGACCCGCCCCCCTGCCGTCTTGATAGAATGTATATTGAAATTTGGCTTTCTATTGTGGAGTCTGGTGGCTAGCATAGTGTCCGGCTTATTAGCCTTCTCAAAAAACTTCCTCTGTGTCCAACTCAGGTCCTTCTCAGCCTGGGATGTGAGGAGGAGGTTAAGCTCAATTCTCACATCCTTCAACTCCTGTAAAGTATCTGCTCTACCTTATCGGTTATGTAGTGTAGAGAGCTCGTGTAACCTCTGATATAGCTGGGTCAATTTGGCCTCCCTTTGTTTTTTTTCCCGGCTGCTATGCCTATAAGTGCTCCCCGCATCGTGGCTTTGTGTGCCTCCCATAACACTGTGTGGGATTCCACACTGCCGAGATTAGTCTGGAAATATTGTGATATTCCCTCTTTATCTTGCTTTGCGATATCAGGTATTTTAATCAACGATTCATTAAGTCTCCATTTTGCTCCTGAACTAACCGGTCCAATTTGTACGCATCTCAGCTCTATAGACGCGTGATCCGACCATGTAATGTCATGTATGTTGGTGTCGGAAATCTGTGGGACCATTCTACTAGAGACAAAGAAGTGGTCAATCCTGCTGTAGCTGTCATGGGGATGTGAATAAAATGTGTAACAACGTTCTCCCTGGTGTTGTTCTCTCCATATGTCTATTAGGCCCATCTGTCTCAGTCCTTTCAGCATAGGCTCGTTACACTCCCTCCTCTGATTCTGCTGGAGTGGTGAGCGATCTACCCTGGGCTCCATAACCTTATTGAAGTCCCCTGCCAATACTACGTGTCCTACCGCCCAGAGCTGGAGCGTCTGAAAAAATTCTTCAAAGAACCGAGATTCACCTGCGCCGGGCGCATACACGCACGCCAATGTCAATCTGCTTGGTTTCATGAGGCCCACCAGAATGATATACCTCCCTTTGGGATCTCGCTTCACTTTCTCAACTTGGAAGGGGGCTTTATTATGAAATAGTATGGCTACTCCTCTTTTCTTTTCCTCTGCAGAGGACAGACACACCTGCCTAAAATGCTTGTCTAAAAACTTTGGGCTGTTTTGGTTGCTAAAGTGAGTCTCCTGGAGTAAGACAACATCGGCCCGCCTCCGCCTAAATTCGGAGAAGGCAACCTTTCTCTTATTCGGGCTATTAAATCCCTTGACGTTCTGGGATAGAAATGTTACTGCCATGGACGTGTGTGGTTTGGGTGTATATGTATATAGCAGATCTTGTGCCTACCTAGATATAACGAAGACTGGTGGCCTGTACGCCGATGTTGGTGGCTGCTGCCAATCTTCTTTCTTTCGCCGAGGGGGTCTGGGATAGGGAAGGGGCAGAACATAAGGGAAAAACAGATAAAACATATATTAAAACATAAAACCTGGCGCATATGTGTGTAATGAAAAAGTCCCAAATGAATAAGTGATAAGGTGATAGTTCCAATTTTACAACCTTGAGTGGCTTTTGAGAAACGAACCCAGTTCACAGTTCATAGGGGCAACAAGCAGTTCTTCTCATGGGATGGACTTGATCCTGCATATGTGAAATATCAAGCAAAGAGAGCAAACATTGCGCAGTATGTTTGAACAAACACTGGTTATTTGAAAGCTGAGTTATCTAAAATGCCTACTTACTAGAAGTGGCTAGATCACATGCAGGGGAGAGAAACTGTTCTTTGTGCCTTCTTGATCCTGGAAGCCTCGGTTATATCACGAACCCCTCGTGGTATCCGGTGTCTCCGTGGATCCTGAAAAGCTGTCTCTTCAAATCTTGTCTTTGAGGAATCCTGCACCTTTTTCTTCGTTTAAGGAACAGAAAAAGGACAGAGGATTGCGCAGGAGGTAAATGCTAACTCTTATGTCCTAGCATCAAGTCATCATCATCCGCAATGGATAAAAAACATTCCAAAAGGACAGGCATTTAGACTTAAACGAAACTGCTCACAACCAGAAGTATACAATGAACAAATTAAGGATCTGGGAAATAAATTCAAAGATAGGAAATATAACAGGAGGCTTGTCAATAAGGCTATTGAACAAGCAAATAATATAGACAGAGCATCTCTGATTTACCCTGTTAAGAAAGTGGATGCAAATACAAACAAAATATTCCTTCCTTTCATCACGCAGTATAATGGTATGTCTAAAGACATTGTTAAGGTGTTAACCAAACATTGGGGCATCTTGCAGAGAAATCCCATCCTACAATCTATACTGCCTGATAAACCTCAAGTTGTATATAGAAAGGCCCAGAACCTAAAATCTATCTTGGCCCCTAGTTGTCCTAAGAAAAAACAAGGACAAGGAGATACCATGTGGCTTAAGGATCTTAAGGGATATTTTCCCTGTAAAAAATGTATTGGGTGCAGCTATGGAATTAAATGTAAGGAATTCAGATCTAATGTTACCGGCAAAAATGTTGAAATCCGCACATTCATTAACTGTAACTCTAACTTTTGTGTCTACCTCCTAGAATGTCCCTGCAAATTACAGTATGTGGGGAGAACAGGGAGACCATTAAAAAGAAGATTTGCCGAACATGTGTATAACATCAAGAAAGGGTTGAAGACACATAGTGTGTCCAACCATTTCAAAATACATCATAACATGTCCCCTGAAGGGCTCACATGTATCGGCATAGATTGCCCAAAGCTAGGTGTAAGAGGAGGAGATAGACTGCAGAGGGTGTCCCAACAGGAGACCTTCTGGATCTACACTCTGCAAACACTTCAACCTAAAGGGTTAAACATTGATTTCGACTTAGCTTCATTTTTATGAATTATTTTGGACTATATATCTCTTAAGTATTAGCTCCCTTCCAGTGTATTTCAAACATGTATTTTATGTGATTTATGATTATCATTAACAGTCATGGATCATTTTAGAAGTATTACTAAGTGCTTTTGTTAAAGATGCTTCCTAAATTACCCCGCTGGTATGAATCACCAGGACAATAGGAACATTTTATTGCTATTCATTAGCCTCAGGTGGTCCCTCTATGCAAGGGGTTAATCTGCGGCTATATAACTGACATGGGATTGATGAGGCTCCACAATCCCCTGACGAAGTGACGTTCCCCGTCACGAAACGCGTAGGGAGGAGCCTAAGAAGCAGTGTCCCAGACATCCCGGCTGCCAGTCATACTGAAGACGGTGACGTCACCCAAGAGCGCCGGATACACGCGAGGTACACGCGGTGCCTGAACGGACTCTCAGTGACTGAGGCGGCTGTGTTTGTATGTGCTGGGCCGAGCACTTCTGTATTGTATGCATACTCACCTTCCTTTGTGAGTATTTTTTATCTATGTTTTTAGGAAGGCGTCATTAAAAGTTTTTATTGTGCTGCGCAATCCTCTGTCCTTTTTCTGTTCCTTAAACGAAGAAAAAGGTGCAGGATTCCTCAGACAAGATTTGAAGAGACAGCTTTTCAGGATCCACGGAGACACCGGATACCACGAGGGGTTCGTGATATAACCGAGGCTTCCAGGATCAAGAAGGCACAAAGAACAGTTTCTCTCCCCTGCATGTGATCTAGCCACTTCTAGTAAGTAGGCATTTTCAGATAACTCAGCTTTCAAATAACCAGTGTTTGTTCAAACATACTGCGCAATGTTTGCTCTCTTTGCTTGATATTTCACATATGCAGGATCAAGTCCATCCCATGAGAAGAACTGCTTGTTGCCCCTATGAACTGTGAACTGGGTTCGTTTCTCAAAAGCCACTCAAGGTTGTAAAATTGGAACTATCACCTTATCACTTATTCATTTGGGACTTTTTCATTACACACATATGCGCCAGGTTTTATGTCTATTTTTGTGTTTATTGATTATGTTTTGAGATATATGAGATGTCTCAATAGGTTACCAGGCAGCTTAGTTATTTAGTATAATATTGTTAATAGTAGGTTTAGCGCTTGTCACAGTATTTTTGTATTTAATATATTAAAACATATATGAACACACAGAACCGTGTTGGTCCCTCCGGACCTCGGGTTCATCGCCCGGGAAGGACACCCTCCCTCTGGACCCCCCTCCCTCCAGGTCCAGCACCATGGCCCACACCTCCGGCCACGTGTTCCCGGGACTTTGACGGGAATGTAGGCTAGGCCCTCATCCCCGCCCATGTAGCGCATGCCTACAGGTAGGATTGGCAACATGCCCCCCCCCCCCCCGCCGGCAGCCGCAACTGTCAGCGCCAAACTCTAACTCTAACTTGAGTTTGGATTGACAATGTTTTAATTACATAAGTCTGCCGGCGGGTGATGGAGCTGTTAGTCTACACCACCATCTCCAACCCGTCGCGCATGCGCACCTATATTCCTCATTTTAACTAGTTACATGCTGAATATATATGTATATAGACAATAAAGCGTAATTATTATTCACAGACAAAGCTCAGTTTTAGCACATCCAGTGAGACTCATACACGGTACAGTGCCTAAATATATATGTATAAATATCTAATAAGTAAAATGGTCTTTTAGTTTGACATTTTTGGCCAAAATTGTTGTAAGCCCCTGAGCCAACTGCACGGCAGACCACATATCAGGGGTCCCTAACGCTAATATAAATTCTTAATAACCTGTGTAATAACAGGAAGAATGATTTATAGTAAATCTGTCAATATTAGTTGCAAAGTTCTAAGTCTGACTGAAGCTTTTATTAACCTGTACATTACCAGGAAAAGCACTCTGTATTAGAGATGTCACAACCATACTGCAAGCAGGCAAGTTCCCCTGAGTGGAAGATGCTATGGAGTGAGCCCATAACCATTTAAATGTGGGAGGGGGTGAGCTTAAATTAGGAAGGAGGTTGCCACCCTCCAATCAGCCATGACTAGCTGACCTATCTTCACTCCTCTCTGTCACTGTCCCTTCTCCCTGTGACCGTCCCTTCTCCGTCGCTGTCCCTTCTCCCTGACACTGTCCCTTCTCCCTGGGACTGTCCATTCTCCCTGTCACTGTCTTTTTTCCCTGTCACTGTCCCTTCTCCCTGTCACTGTCCCTTCTCTCTGCGACTGTACCTTCTCTCTGCGACTGTCCCTTCTTCCTGGGACTGTCCCTTCTCCCTGACATTGTCCCTTCTCCCTGGGACTGTCCATTCTCCCTGTCACTGTCTTTTTTCCCTGTCACTGTCCCTTCTGCCTGGGACTGTCACTTCTCCCTGTGACTGTCCCTTCTCCCTGACACTGTCCCTTCTCCCTGACACTGTCCCTTCTCCCTGACACTGTCCCTTCTCCCTGACACTGTCCCTTCTCCCTGACACTGTCCCATCTCCCTGTGACTGTCCCTTCTCCCTGACACTGTCCCTTCTCCCTGTCCCTTCTCCCTGTGACTGTCCCTTCTCCCTGTGACTGTCCCTTCTCCCTGTGACTGTCCCTTCTCCCTGACACTGTCCCTTCTCCCTGTCACTGTCCCTTCTCCCAGGGACGATCCCTTCTCCCTGACACTGTCCCTTCTCCCTGACACTGTCCCTTCTCCCTGACACTGTCCCTTCTCCCTGACACTGTCCCTTCTCCCTGACACTGTCCCTTCTCCCTGACACTGTCCCTTCTCCCTGACACTGTCCCTTCTCCCTGACACTGTCCCTTCTCCCTGTCACTGTCCCTTCTCCCTGGGACAGTCCCTTCTCCCTGGGACAGTCCCTTCTCCCTGGGACAGTCCCTTCTCCCTGGGACAGTCCCTTCTCCCTGACACTGTCCCTTCTCCCTGACACTGTCCCTTCTCCCTGACACTGTCCCTTCTCCCTGACACTGTCCATTCTCCCTGACACTGTCCATTCTCCCTGACACTGTCCATTCTCCCTGACCCTGTCCCTTCTCCCTGACACTGTCCCTTCTCCCTGACACTGTCCCTTCTCCCTGACACTGTCCCTTCTCCCTGACACTGTCCCTTCTCTTTGGGACTGTCCCTTCTCTTTGGGACTGTCCCTTCTCTTTGGGACTGTCCCTTCATATTGGTAATGTCCCTTCTCTTTGGTAATGTCCCTTCTCTTTGGTAATGTCCCTTCTCCCTGACACTGTCCCTTCTCCCTGACACTGTCCCTTCTCCCAGGGTCGATCCCTTCTCCCTGACACTGTCCCTTCTCCCTGACACTGTCCCTTCTCCCTGACACTGTCCCTTCTCCCTGACACTGTCCCTTCTCCCTGACACTGTCCCTTCTCCCTGACACTGTCCCTTCTCCCTGACACTGTCCCTTCTCCCTGACACTGTCCCTTCTCCCTGTCACTGTCCCTTCTCCCTGACACTGTCCCTTCTCTCTGTGACAGTCCCTTCTCCCTGACACTGTCCCTTCTCCCTGGGACAGTCCCTTCTCCCTGACACTGTCCCTTCTCCCTGACACTGTCCCTTCTCCCTGACACTGTCCCTTCTCCCTGACACTGTCCCTTCTCCCTGACACTGTCCCTTCTCCCTGACACTGTCCCTTCTCCCTGTGACAGTCCCTTCTCCCTGTCACGGTCCCTTCTCCCTGTCACTGTCCCTTCACCCTGATACTGTCCCTTCTCCCTGACACCGTCCCTTCTCCCTGTCACCGTCCCTTCTCCCTGACACCGTCCCTTCTCCCTGACACTGTCCCTTCTCCCTGACACTGTCCCTTCTCCCTGTGACAGTCCCTTCTCCCTGTCACGGTCCCTTCTCACTGTGACTGTCCCTTCTCCCTGTTACTGACCCTTCTCCCTGATACTGTCACTTCTCCCTGGGACAGTCCCTTCTCCCTGTCACTGTCCCTTCTCCCTGTGACAGTCCCTTCTCCCTGTGACAGTCCCTTCTCCCTGACACTGCCCCTTCTCCCTGACACTGTCCCTTCTCCCCGACACTGTCCCTTCTCCCTGACACTGTCCCTTCTCCCCGACACTGTCCCTTCTCCCTGTCACTGTCCCTTCTCCCTGTCACTGTCCCTTCACCCTGATACTGTCCCTTCTCCCTGACACCGTCCCTTCTCCCTGTCACCGTCCCTTCTCCCTGACACTGTCCCTTCTCCCTGACACTGTCCCTTCTCCCTGTGACAGTCCCTTCTCCCTGTCACTGTCCCTTCTCCCTGTCACTGTCCCTTCACCCTGATACTGTCCCTTCTCCCTGACACCGTCCCTTCTCCCTGACACTGTCCCTTCTCCCTGACACTGTCCCTTCTCCCTGACACTGTCCCTTCTCCCTGACACTGTCCCTTCTCACTGTGACTGTCCCTTCTCCCTGTGACTGACCCTTCTCCCTGATACTGTCCCTTCTCCCTGTCACTGTCCCTTCTCCCTGTGACAGTCCCTTCTCCCTGTGACAGTCCCTTCTCCCTGACACTGCCCCTTCTCCCTGACACTGTCCCTTCTCCCTGACACTGTCCCTTCTCCCTGACACTGTCCCTTCTCCCTGACACTGTCCCTTCTCCCTGACACTGTCCCTTCTCCCCGACACTGTCCCTTCTCCCTGACACTGTCCCTTCTCTTTGGGACTGTCCCTTCTCTTTGGGACTGTCCCTTCTCTTTGGGACTGTCCCTTCTCTTTGGTAATGTCCCTTCTCCCTGACACAGTCCCTTCTCCCTGACACTGTCCCTTCTCCCTGACACTGTCCCTTCTCCCTGTGACAGTCCCTTCTCCCTGTCACGGTCCCTTCTCCCTGTGACTGTCCCTTCTCCCTGTGACTGACCCTTCTCCCTGACACTGTCCCTTCTCCCTGACACTGTCCCTTCTCCCTGTGACAGTCCCTTCTCCCCGACACTGTCCCTTCTCCCTGACACTGTCCCTTCTCCCTGTGACTGACCCTTCTCCCTGACACTGTCCCTTCTCCCTGTGACAGTCCCTTCTCCCTGTCACGGTCCCTTCTCCCTGTCATTGTCCCTTCACCCTGATACTGTCCCTTCTCCCTGACACTGTCCCTTCTCCCTGACACCGTCCCTTCTCCCTGACACCGTCCCTTCTCCCTGTCACCGTCCCTTCTCCCTGACACTGTCCCTTCTCCCTGACACTGTCCCTTCTCCCTGACACTGTCCCTTCTCCCTGACACTGTCCCTTCTCCCTGACACTGTCCCTTCTCCCTGACACTGTCCCTTCTCCCTGTGACAGTCCCTTCTCCCTGTCACGGTCCCTTCTCACTGTGACTGTCCCTTCTCCCTGTGACTGACCCTTCTCCCTGATACTGTCCCTTCTCTCTGTGACAGTCCATTCTCCCTGACACTGTCCCTTCTCCCTGTCACTTCTCCCTGGGACAGTCCCTTCTCCCTGTCACTGTCCCTTCTCCCTGTGACAGTCCCTTCTCCCTGACACTGCCCCTTCTCCCTGACACTGTCCCTTCTCCCTGACACTGTCCCTTCTCCCTGACACTGTCCCTTCTCCCTGACACTGTCCCTTCTCCCTGACACTGTCCCTTCTCCCTGACACTGTCCCTTCTCCCTGACACTGTCCCTTCTCCCTGACACGGTCCCTTCTCCCTGACACTGCCCCTTCTCCCTGACACTGTCCCTTCTCCCTGACACTGTCCCTTCTCCCTGACACTGTCCCTTCTCCCTGACACTGTCCCTTCTCCCTGACACTGTCCCTTCTCCCTGACACTGTCCCTTCTCCCTGACACTGTCCCTTCTCTTTGGGAATGTCCATTCTCTTTGGGAATGTCCCTTCTCTTTGGTAATGTCCCTTCTCTTTAGGAATGTCCCTTCTCCCTGACACTGTCCCTTCTCACGTACATGACACTGTCCCTTCTCCCTGACACTGTCCCTTCTCCCTGACACTGTCCCTTCTCCCTGACACTGTCCCTTCTCCCTGACACTGTCCCTTCTCTTTGGGACTGTCCCTTCTCTTTGGGACTGTCCCTTCTCTTTGGTAATGTCCCTTCTCTTTAGGAATGTCCCTTCTCCCTGACACTGTCCCTTCTCCCTGACACTGTCCCTTCTCCCTGACACTGTCCCTTCTCTTTGGGACTGTCCCTTCTCTTTGGGACTGTCCCTTCTCTTTGGGACTGTCCCTTCTCTTTGGGACTGTCCCTTCTCTTTGGCAATGTCCCTTCTCCCTGACACTGTCCCTTCTCCCTGTCCCTTCTCCCTGGGACTGTCCCTTCTCCCTGTGACTGTCCCTTCTCCCTGTGACAGTCCCTTCTCCCTGACACTGTCCCTTCTCTTTGGGACTGTCCCTTCTCTTTGGGACTGTCCCTTCTCTTTGGTAATGTCCCTTCTCCCTGTCACTGTCCCTTCTCCCTGACACTGTCCCTTCTCCCTGACACTGTCCCTTCTCCCTGACACTGTCCCTTCTCCCTGACACTGTCCCTTCTCTTTGGGACTGTCCCTTCTCTTTGGGACTGTCCCTTCTCTTTGGGACTGTCCCTTCTCTTTGGTAATGTCCCTTCTCTTTAGGAATGTCCCTTCTCCCTGACACTGTCCCTTCTCCCTGACACTGTCCCTTCTCCCTGTCACTGTCCCTTCTCCCTGTCACTGTCCCTTCTCCCTGCCACTGTCCCTTCTCCCTGTCACTGTCCCTTCTCCCTGTCACTGTCCCTTCTCTCTGTCACTGTCCCTTCTCCCTGTCACTGTCCCTTCTCCTTGTGACAGTCCCTTCTCCCTGGGACAGTCCCTTCTCCCTGGGACAGTCCCTTCTCCCTGGGACTGTCCCTTCTCCCTGACACTGTCCCTTCTCCCTGACACTGTCCCTTCTCCCTGACACTGTCCCTTCTCCCTGACACTGTCCCTTCTCCCTGACACTGTCCCTTCTCCCTGACACTGTCCCTTCTCCCTGACACTGTCCCTTCTCCCTGACACTGTCCCTTCACCCTGATACTGTCCCTTCTCCCTGACACTGTCCCTTCTCCCTGACACCGTCCCTTCTCCCTGACACCGTCCCTTCTCCCTGTCACCGTCCCTTCTCCCTGACACTGTCCCTTCTCCCTGACACTGTCCCTTCTCCCTGACACTGTCCCTTCTCCCTGACACTGTCCCTTCTCCCTGACACTGTCCCTTCTCCCTGACACTGTCCCTTCTCCCTGTGACAGTCCCTTCTCCCTGTCACGGTCCCTTCTCACTGTGACTGTCCCTTCTCCCTGTGACTGACCCTTCTCCCTGATACTGTCCCTTCTCTCTGTGACAGTCCATTCTCCCTGACACTGTCCCTTCTCCCTGTCACTTCTCCCTGGGACAGTCCCTTCTCCCTGTCACTGTCCCTTCTCCCTGTGACAGTCCCTTCTCCCTGACACTGCCCCTTCTCCCTGACACTGTCCCTTCTCCCTGACACTGTCCCTTCTCCCTGACACTGTCCCTTCTCCCTGACACTGTCCCTTCTCCCTGACACTGTCCCTTCTCCCTGACACTGTCCCTTCTCCCTGACACTGTCCCTTCTCCCTGACACGGTCCCTTCTCCCTGACACTGCCCCTTCTCCCTGACACTGTCCCTTCTCCCTGACACTGTCCCTTCTCCCTGACACTGTCCCTTCTCCCTGACACTGTCCCTTCTCCCTGACACTGTCCCTTCTCCCTGACACTGTCCCTTCTCCCTGACACTGTCCCTTCTCCCTGGGAATGTCCATTCTCTTTGGGAATGTCCATTCTCTTTGGGAATGTCCCTTCTCTTTGGTAATGTCCCTTCTCTTTAGGAATGTCCCTTCTCCCTGACACTGTCCCTTCTCACGTACATGACACTGTCCCTTCTCCCTGACACTGTCCCTTCTCCCTGACACTGTCCCTTCTCCCTGACACTGTCCCTTCTCCCTGACACTGTCCCTTCTCTTTGGGACTGTCCCTTCTCTTTGGGACTGTCCCTTCTCTTTGGTAATGTCCCTTCTCTTTAGGAATGTCCCTTCTCCCTGACACTGTCCCTTCTCCCTGACACTGTCCCTTCTCCCTGACACTGTCCCTTCTCTTTGGGACTGTCCCTTCTCTTTGGGACTGTCCCTTCTCTTTGGGACTGTCCCTTCTCTTTGGGACTGTCCCTTCTCTTTGGCAATGTCCCTTCTCCCTGACACTGTCCCTTCTCCCTGTCCCTTCTCCCTGGGACTGTCCCTTCTCCCTGTGACTGTCCCTTCTCCCTGTGACAGTCCCTTCTCCCTGACACTGTCCCTTCTCTTTGGGACTGTCCCTTCTCTTTGGGACTGTCCCTTCTCTTTGGTAATGTCCCTTCTCCCTGTCACTGTCCCTTCTCCCTGACACTGTCCCTTCTCCCTGACACTGTCCCTTCTCCCTGACACTGTCCCTTCTCTTTGGGACTGTCCCTTCTCTTTGGGACTGTCCCTTCTCTTTGGGACTGTCCCTTCTCTTTGGTAATGTCCCTTCTCTTTAGGAATGTCCCTTCTCCCTGACACTGTCCCTTCTCCCTGACACTGTCCCTTCTCCCTGTCACTGTCCCTTCTCCCTGTCACTGTCCCTTCTCCCTGCCACTGTCCCTTCTCCCTGTCACTGTCCCTTCTCCCTGTCACTGTCCCTTCTCCCTGTCACTGTCCCTTCTCCTTGTGACAGTCCCTTCTCCCTGGGACAGTCCCTTCTCCCTGGGACAGTCCCTTCTCCCTGGGACTGTCCCTTCTCCCTGACACTGTCCCTTCTCCCTGACACTGTCCCTTCTCCCTGACACTGTCCCTTCTCCCTGACACTGTCCCTTCTCCCTGACACTGTCCCTTCTCCCTGACACTGTCCCTTCTCCCTGACACTGTCCCTTCTCCCTGACACTGTCCCTTCTCCCTGACACTGTCCCTTCTCCCTGACACTGTCCCTTCTCCCTGACACTGTCCCTTCTCCCTGTCACTGTCCCTTCTCCCTGTCACTGTCCCTTCTCCCTGTCACTGTCCCTTCTCCCTGACACTGTCCCTTCTCCCTGACACTGTCCCTTCTCCCTGACACTGTCCCTTCTCCCTGACACTGTCCCTTCTCCCTGTCACTGTCCCTTCTCCCTGACACTGTCCCTTCTCCCTGACACTGTCCCTTCTCCCTGACACTGTCCCTTCTCCCTGACACTGTCCCTTCTCCCTGACACTGTCCCTTCTCCCTGACACTGTCCCTTCTCTTTGGGACTGTCCCTTCTCTTTGGGACTGTCCCTTCTCTTTGGGACTGTCCCTTCTCTTTGGCAATGTCCCTTCTCCCTGACACTGTCCCTTCTCCCTGTCCCTTCTCCCTGGGACTGTCCCTTCTCCCTGTGACTGTCCCTTCTCCCTGTGACTGTCCCTTCTCCCTGACACTGTCCCTTCTCTTTGGGACTGTCCCTTCTCTTTGGGACTGTCCCTTCTCTTTGGTAATGTCCCTTCTCCCTGTCACTGTCCCTTCTCCCTGACACTGTCCCTTCTCCCTGACACTGTCCCTTCTCCCTGACACTGTCCCTTCTCCCTGACACTGTCCCTTCTCCCTGACACTGTCCCTTCTCTTTGGGACTGTCCCTTCTCTTTGGGACTGTCCCTTCTCTTTGGGACTGTCCCTTCTCTTTGGGACTGTCCCTTCTCTTTGGTAATGTCCCTTCTCTTTAGGAATGTCCCTTCTCCCTGACACTGTCCCTTCTCCCTGACACTGTCCCTTCTCCCTGTCACTGTCCCTTCTCCCTGTCACTGTCCCTTCTCCCTGTCACTGTCCCTTCTCCCTGTCACTGTCCCTTCTCCCTGTCACTGTCCCTTCTCCCTGTCACTGTCCCTTCTCCCTGTCACTGTCCCTTCTCCTTGTGACAGTCCCTTCTCCCTGGGACAGTCCCTTCTCCCTGGGACAGTCCCTTCTCCCTGGGACTGTCCCTTCTCCCTGACACTGTCCCTTCTCCCTGACACTGTCCCTTCTCCCTGACACTGTCCCTTCTCCCTGACACTGTCCCTTCTCCCTGACACTGTCCCTTCTCCCTGACACTGTCCCTTCTCCCTGACACTGTCCCTTCTCCCTGACACTGTCCCTTCTCCCTGACACTGTCCCTTCTCCCTGACACTGTCCCTTCTCCCTGACACTGTCCCTTCTCCCTGACACTGTCCCTTCTCCCTGACACTGTCCCTTCTCCCTGACACTGTCCCTTCTCCCTGTCACTGTCCCTTCTCCCTGTCACTGTCCCTTCTCCCTGTCACTGTCCCTTCTCCCTGACACTGTCCCTTCTCCCTGACACTGTCCCTTCTCCCTGACACTGTCCCTTCTCCCTGTCACTGTCCCTTCTCCCTGTCCCTTCTCCCTGACACTGTCCCTTCTCCCTGACACTGTCCCTTCTCCCTGACACTGTCCCTTCTCCCTGACACTGTCCCTTCTCCCTGACACTGTCCCTTCTCCCTGACACTGTCCCTTCTCCCTGACACTGTCCCTTCTCCCTGACACTGTCCCTTCTCCCTGACACTGTCCCTTCTCCCTGACACTGTCCCTTCTCCCTGACACTGTCCCTTCTCCCTGACACTGTCCCTTCTCCCTGACACTGTCCCATCTCCCTGACACTGTCCCTTCTCCCTGACACTGTCCCTTCTCTTTGGGAATGTCCCTTCTCTTTGGTAATGTCCCTTCTCTTTGGTAATGTCCCTTCTCTTTAGGAATGTCCCTTCTCCCTGACACTGTCCCTTCTCTTTGGGACTGTCCCTTCTCTTTGGGACTGTCCCTTCTCTTTGGGACTGTCCCTTCTCTTTGGTAATGTCCCTTCTCTTTGGTAATGTCCCTTCTCCCTGTTACTGTCCCTTCTCCCTGTCACTGTCCCTTCTCCCTGACACTGTCCCTTCTCACTGACACTGTCCCTTCTCCCTGACACTGTCCCTTCTCCCTGACACTGTCCCTTCTCCCTGACACTGTCCCTTCTCCCTGACACTGTCCCTTCTCGCTGACACTGTCCCTTCTCTTTGGGACTGTCCCTTCTCTTTGGGACTGTCCCTTCTCCCTGACACTGTCCCTTCTCCCTGTCCCTTCTCCCTGTGACTGTCCCTTCTCCCTGACACTGTCCCTTCTCCCTGTCACTGTCCCTTCTCCCTGTCACTGTCCCTTCTCCCTGTCACTGTCCCTTCTCCCAGGGACGATCCCTTCTCCTTGTGACAGTCCCTTCTCCCTGACACTGTCCCTTCTCCCTGACACCGTCCCTTCTCCCTGACACTGTCCCTTCTCCCAGGGACGATCCCTTCTCCTTGTGACAGTCCCTTCTCCCTGACACCGTCCCTTCTCCCTGACACCGTCCCTTCTCCCTGACACCGTCCCTTCTCCCTGACACCGTCCCTTCTCCCTGACACTGTCCCTTCTCCCTGACACCGTCCCTTCTCCCTGACACCGTCCCTTCTCCCTGACACTGTCCCTTCTCCCTGTCACTGTCCCTTCTCCCTGTCACGGTCCCTTCTCCCTGTGACTGTCCCTTCTCCCTGTGACTGACCCTTCTCCCTGACACTGTCCCTTCTCTCTGACACTGTCCCTTCTCTCTGACACCGTCCCTTCTCCCTGTGACAGTCCCTTCTCCCTGACACTGTCCCTTCTCCCTGACACTGTCCCTTCTCCCTGACACTGTCCCTTCTCCCTGACACTGTCCCTTCTCCCTGACACTGTCCCTTCTCCCTGACACTGTCCCTTCTCCCTGACACTGTCCCTTCTCCCTGACACTGTCCCATCTCCCTGACACTGTCCCTTCTCCCTGACACTGTCCCTTCTCCCTGACACTGTCCCTTCTCCCTGGGACTGTCCATTCTCCCTGGGACTGTCCATTCTCCCTGTCACTGTCCCTTCTCCCTGTCACTGTCCCTTCTCCCTGTCACTGTCCCTTCTCTCTGCGACTGTCCCTTCTCTCTGCGACTGTCCCTTCTACCTGTGATGGTCCCTTCTCTCTGTGACTGTCCCTTCTCTCTGTGACTTTCCCATCTCCCTGTGACTGTCCCTTCTCCCTGACACTGTCCCTTCTCTCTGTGACTGTCCCTTCTCTCTGTGACTGTCCCTTCTCCCTGATACTGTCCCTTCTCACTGACACTGTCCCTTCTCCCCGTCACTGTCCCTTCTCCCCGTCACTGTCCCTTCTCCCCGTCACTGTCCCTTCTCCCTGGGACGGTCCCTTCTCACTGACACTGTCCCTTATCCCTGACACTGTCCCTTCTCCCTGACACCGTCCCTTCTCTCTGTGACTGTCTCTTCTCTCTGTGACAGTCCCTTCTCCCTGACTCTGTCCCTTCTCCCTGACACTGTCCCTTCTCCCTGACACTGTCCCTTCTCCCTGACACTGTCCCTTCTCCCTGACACTGTCCCTTCTCCCTGACACTGTCCCTTCTCCCTGTCCCTTCTCCCTGTGACTGTCCCTTCTCCCTGTGACTGTCCCTTCTCCCTGACACTGTCCCTTCTCCCTGACACTGTCCCTTCTCCCTGACACTGTCCCTTCTCCCTGACACTGTCCCTTCTCCCTGACACTGTCCCATCTCCCTGTGACTGTCCCTTCTCCCTGACACTGTCCCTTCTCCCTGTCCCTTCTCCCTGTGACTGTCCCTTCTCCCTGTGACTGTCCCTTCTCCCTGTGACTGTCCCTTCTCCCTGTGACTGTCCCTTCTCCCTGTGACAGTCCCTTCTCCCTGACACTGTCCCTTCTCCCTGTCACTGTCCCTTCTCCCAGGGACGATCCCTTCTCCCTGACACTGTCCCTTCTTCCTGACACTGTCCCTTCTCCCTGACACTGTCCCTTCTCCCTGACACTGTCCCTTCTCCCTGACACTGTCCCTTCTCCCTGACACTGTCCCTTCTCCCTGTCACTGTCCCTTCTCCCTGGGACAGTCCCTTCTCCCTGGGACAGTCCCTTCTCCCTGGGACAGTCCCTTCTCCCTGTCACTGTCCCTTCTCCCTGACACTGTCCCTTCTCCCTGACACTGTCCCTTCTCCCTGACACTGTCCCTTCTCCCTGACACTGTCCCTTCTCCCTGACACTGTCCCTTCTCCCTGACACTGTCCCTTCTCCCTGACACTGTCCCTTCTCCCTGACACTGTCCCTTCTCTTTGGGACTGTCCCTTCTCTTTGGGACTGTCCCTTCTCTTTGGGACTGTCCCTTCATATTGGTAATGTCCCTTCTCTTTGGTAATGTCCCTTCTCTTTGGTAATGTCCCTTCTCCCTGACACTGTCCCTTCTCCCTGTCCCTTCTCCCTGTGACTGTCCCTTCTCCCTGTGACTGTCCCTTCTCCCAGGGACGATCCCTTCTCCCTGACACTGTCCCTTCTCCCTGACACTGTCCCTTCTCCCTGACACTGTCCCTTCTCCCTGACACTGTCCCTTCTCCCTGACACTGTCCCTTCTCCCTGACACTGTCCCTTCTCCCTGACACTGTCCCTTCTCCCTGACACTGTCCCTTCTCCCTGACACTGTCCCTTCTCCCTGACACTGTCCCTTCTCCCTGACACTGTCCCTTCTCCCTGTCACTGTCCCTTCTCCCTGACACTGTCCCTTCTCTCTGTGACAGTCCCTTCTCCCTGACACTGTCCCTTCTCCCTGGGACAGTCCCTTCTCCCTGACACTGTCCCTTCTCCCTGACACTGTCCCTTCTCCCTGACACTGTCCCTTCTCCCTGACACTGTCCCTTCTCCCTGACACTGTCCCTTCTCCCTGACACTGTCCCTTCTCCCTGTGACAGTCCCTTCTCCCTGTCACGGTCCCTTCTCCCTGTGACTGTCCCTTCTCCCTGTGACTGACCCTTCTCCCTGACACTGTCCCTTCTCTCTGACACCGTCCCTTCTCCCTGTGACAGTCCCTTCTCCCTGTCACGGTCCCTTCTCCCTGTCACTGTCCCTTCACCCTGACACCGTCCCTTCTCCCTGACACTGTCCCTTCTCCCTGACACTGTCCCTTCTCCCTGTGACAGTCCCTTCTCCCTGTCACGGTCCCTTCTCACTGTGACTGTCCCTTCTCCCTGTGACTGACCCTTCTCCCTGATACTGTCACTTCTCCCTGGGACAGTCCCTTCTCCCTGTCACTGTCCCTTCTCCCTGTGACAGTCCCTTCTCCCTGTGACAGTCCCTTCTCCCTGACACTGCCCCTTCTCCCTGACACTGTCCCTTCTCCCTGACACTGTCCCTTCTCCCCGACACTGTCCCTTCTCCCTGACACCGTCCCTTCTCCCTGACACTGTCCCTTCTCCCTGACACTGTCCCTTCTCCCTGTCACGGTCCCTTCTCACTGTGACTGTCCCTTCTCCCTGTGACTGACCCTTCTCCCTGATACTGTCACTTCTCCCTGGGACAGTCCCTTCTCCCTGTCACTGTCCCTTCTCCCTGTGACAGTCCCTTCTCCCTGTGACAGTCCCTTCTCCCTGACACTGTCCCTTCTCCCTGACACTGTCCCTTCTCCCCGACACTGTCCCTTCTCCCTGACACTGTCCCTTCTCCCTGACACTGTCCCTTCTCCCTGACACTGTCCCTTCTCTTTGGGACTGTCCCTTCTCTTTGGGACTGTCCCTTCTCTTTGGTAATGTCCCTTCTCCCTGACACTGTCCCTTCTCCCTGACACTGTCCCTTCTCCCTGACACTGTCCCTTCTCCCTGACACTGTCCCTTCTCCCTGACACTGTCCCTTCTCCCTGACACTGTCCCTTCTCCCTGTCCCTTCTCCCTGTGACAGTCCCTTCTCCCTGTCACGGTCCCTTCTCCCTGTGACTGTCCCTTCTCCCTGACACTGTCCCTTCTCCCTGACACTGTCCCTTCTCTCTGACACCGTCCCTTCTCCCTGTGACAGTCCCTTCTCCCTGTCACGGTCCCTTCTCCCTGTCATTGTCCCTTCACCCTGATACTGTCCCTTCTCCCTGACACTGTCCCTTCTCCCTGACACCGTCCCTTCTCCCTGACACCGTCCCTTCTCCCTGTCACCGTCCCTTCTCCCTGACACTGTCCCTTCTCCCTGACACTGTCCCTTCTCCCTGACACTGTCCCTTCTCCCTGTGACAGTCCCTTCTCCCTGTCACGGTCCCTTCTCACTGTGACTGTCCCTTCTCCCTGTGACTGACCCTTCTCCCTGATACTGTCCCTTCTCTCTGTGACAGTCCATTCTCCCTGACACTGTCCCTTCTCCCTGTCACTTCTCCCTGGGACAGTCCCTTCTCCCTGTCACTGTCCCTTCTCCCTGTGACAGTCCCTTCTCCCTGACACTGCCCCTTCTCCCTGACACTGTCCCTTCTCCCTGACACTGTCCCTTCTCCCTGACACTGTCCCTTCTCCCTGACACTGTCCCTTCTCCCTGACACTGTCCCTTCTCCCTGACACTGTCCCTTCTCCCTGACACTGTCCCTTCTCCCTGACACTGTCCCTTCTCCCTGACACTGTCCCTTCTCTTTGGGAATGTCCCTTCTCTTTGGTAATGTCCCTTCTCTTTAGGAATGTCCCTTCTCCCTGACACTGTCCCTTCTCACGTACATGACACTGTCCCTTCTCCCTGACACTGTCCCTTCTCCCTGACACTGTCCCTTCTCCCTGACACTGTCCCTTCTCCCTGACACTGTCCCTTCTCCCTGACACTGTCCCTTCTCTTTGGGACTGTCCCTTCTCTTTGGTAATGTCCCTTCTCTTTAGGAATGTCCCTTCTCCCTGACACTGTCCCTTCTCCCTGACACTGTCCCTTCTCCCTGACACAGTCCCTTCTCTTTGGGACTGTCCCTTCTCTTTGGGACTGTCCCTTCTCTTTGGGACTGTCCCTTCTCTTTGGGACTGTCCCTTCTCTTTGGCAATGTCCCTTCTCCCTGACACTGTCCCTTCTCCCTGTCCCTTCTCCCTGGGACTGTCCCTTCTCCCTGTGACTGTCCCTTCTCCCTGTGACAGTCCCTTCTCCCTGACACTGTCCCTTCTCTTTGGGACTGTCCCTTCTCTTTGGGACTGTCCCTTCTCTTTGGTAATGTCCCTTCTCTTTAGGAATGTCCCTTCTCCCTGTCACTGTCCCTTCTCCCTGACACTGTCCCTTCTCCCTGACACTGTCCCTTCTCCCTGACACTGTCCCTTCTCCCTGACACTGTCCCTTCTCTTTGGGACTGTCCCTTCTCTTTGGGACTGTCCCTTCTCTTTGCGACTGTCCCTTCTCTTTGGGACTGTCCCTTCTCTTTGGTAATGTCCCTTCTCTTTAGGAATGTCCCTTCTCCCTGACACTGTCCCTTCTCCCTGACACTGTCCCTTCTCCCTGACACTGTCCCTTCTCCCTGTCACTGTCCCTTCTCCCTGTCACTGTCCCTTCTCCCTGTCACTGTCCCTTCTCCCTGTCACTGTCCCTTCTCTCTGTCACTGTCCCTTCTCCCTGTCACTGTCCCTTCTCCCTGTCACTGTCCCTTCTCCCTGTGACAGTCCCTTCTCCCTGGGACAGTCCCTTCTCCCTGGGACTGTCCCTTCTCCCTGACACTGTCCCTTCTCCCTGACACTGTCCCTTCTCCCTGACACTGTCCCTTCTCCCTGACACTGTCCCTTCTCCCTGACACTGTCCCTTCTCCTTGACACTGTCCCTTCTCCCTGACACTGTCCCTTCTCCCTGACACTGTCCCTTCTCCCTGACACTGTCCCTTCTCCCTGTCACTGTCCCTTCTCCCTGTCACTGTCCCTTCTCCCTGTCACTGTCCCTTCTCCCTGTCACTGTTCCTTCTCCCTGACACTGTCCCTTCTCCCTGACACTGTCCCTTCTCCCTGACACTGTCCCTTCTCCCTGACACTGTCCCTTCTCCCTGTCACTGTCCCTTCTCCCTGTCACTGTCCCTTCTCCCTGACACTGTCCCTTCTCCCTGACACTGTCCCTTCTCCCTGACACTGTCCCTTCTCCCTGACACTGTCCCTTCTCCCTGACACTGTCCCTTCTCCCTGACACTGTCCCTTCTCCCTGACACTGTCCCTTCTCCCTGACACTGTCCCTTCTCCCTGACACTGTCCCTTCTCCCTGACACTGTCCCTTCTCCCTGACACTGTCCCTTCTCCCTGACACTGTCCCTTCTCCCTGACACTGTCCCTTCTCCCTGACACTGTCCCTTCTCCCTGACACTGTCCCTTCTCCCTGACACTGTCCCTTCTCCCTGACACTGTCCCTTCTCCCTGACACTGTCCCTTCTCACTGGGACTGTCCCTTCTCCCTGACACTGTCCCTTCTCCCTGACACTGTCCCTTCTCCCTGACACTGTCCCTTCTCCCTGACACTGTCCCTTCTCCCTGACACTGTCCCTTCTCCCTGACACTGTCCCTTCTCCCTGACACTGTCCCTTCTCCCTGACACTGTCCCTTCTCCCTGACACTGTCCCTTCTCTTTGGGAATGTCCATTCTCTTTGGGAATGTCCCTTCTCTTTGGTAATGTCCCTTCTCTTTGGTAATGTCCCTTCTCTTTAGGAATGTCCCTTCTCCCTGACACTGTCCCTACTCTTTGGGACTGTCCCTTCTCTTTGGGACTGTCCCTTCTCTTTGGTAATGTCCCTTCTCTTTGGTAATGTCCCTTCTCCCTGTCACTGTCCCTTCTCCCTGTCACTGTCCCTTCTCCCTGACACTGTCCCTTCTCCCTGACACTGTCCCTTCTCCCTGACACTGTCCCTTCTCCCTGACACTGTCCCTTCTCCCTGACACTGTCCCTTCTCCCTGACACTGTCCCTTCTCTTTGGGACTGTCCCTTCTCTTTGGGACTGTCCCTTCTCCCTGTCCCTTCTCCCTGTGACTGTCCCTTCTCCCTGACACTGTCCCTTCTCCCTGTCACTATCCCTTCTCCCTGTCACTGTCCCTTCTCCCTGTCACTGTCCCTTCTCCCAGGGACGATCCCTTCTCCTTGTGACAGTCCCTTCTCCCTGACACTGTCCCTTCTCCCTGACACCGTCCCTTCTCCCTGACACCGTCCCTTCTCCCTGACACTGTCCCTTCTCCCTGACACTGTCCCTTCTCCCTGACACTGTCCCTTCTCCCTGACACTGTCCCTTCTCCCTGACACTGTCCCTTCTCCCTGACACTGTCCCTTCTCCCTGTCACTGTCCCTTCTCCCTGACACTGTCCCTTCTCCCTGACACTGTCCCTTCTCCCTGACACTGTCCCTTCTCCCTGACACTGTCCCTTCTCCCTGACACTGTCCCTTCTCCCTGACACTGTCCCTTCTCCCTGACACTGTCCCTTCTCCCTGTCACTGTCCCTTCTCCCTGACACTGTCCCTTCTCCCTGACACTGTCCCTTCTCCCTGACACTGTCCCTTCTCCCTGACACTGTCCCTTCTCCCTGACACTGTCCCTTCTCCCTGACACTGTCCCTTCTCTTTGGGACTGTCCCTTCTCTTTGGGACTGTCCCTTCTCTTTGGGACTGTCCCTTCTCTTTGGGACTGTCCCTTCATATTGGTAATGTCCCTTCTCTTTGGTAATGTCCCTTCTCTTTGGTAATGTCCCTTCTCCCTGACACTGTCCCTTCTCCCTGACACTGTCCCTTCTCCCTGTCCCTTCTCCCTGTGACTGTCCCTTCTCCCTGTCACTGTCCCTTCTCCCAGGGACGATCCCTTCTCCCTGACACTGTCCCTTCTCCCTGACACTGTCCCTTCTCCCTGACACTGTCCCTTCTCCCTGACACTGTCCCTTCTCCCTGACACTGTCCCTTCTCCCTGACACTGTCCCTTCTCCCTGACACTGTCCCTTCTCCCTGACACTGTCCCTTCTCACTGTCACTGTCCCTTCTCCCTGACACTGTCCCTTCTCTCTGTGACACTGTCCCTTCTCCCTGGGACAGTCCCTTCTCCCTGACACTGTCCCTTCTCCCTGACACTGTCCCTTCTCCCTGACACTGTCCCTTTTCCTTGACACTGTCCCTTCTCCCTGACACTGTCCCTTCTCCCTGACACTGTCCCTTCTCCCTGTGACAGTCCCTTCTCCCTGTGACTGACCCTTCTCCCTGACACTGTCCCTTCTCTCTGACACCGTCCCTTCTCCCTGTGACAGTCCCTTCTCCCTGTCACGGTCCCTTCTCCCTGTCACTGTCCCTTCACCCTGATACTGTCCCTTCTCCCTGACACCGTCCCTTCTCCCTGTCACCGTCCCTTCTCCCTGACACCGTCCCTTCTCCCTGACACTGTCCCTTCTCCCTGTCACGGTCCCTTCTCTCTGTGACTGTCCCTTCTCCCTGTGACTGTCCCATCTCCCCGACACTGTCCCTTCTCCCTGACACTGTCCCTTCTCCCTGACACTGTCCCTTCTCCCTGACACTGTCCCTTCTCCCTGACACTGTCCCTTCTCCCTGACACTGTCCCTTCTCCCTGACACTGTCCCTTCTCCCTGACACTGTCCCTTCTCCCTGACACTGTCCCTTCTCCCTGACACTGTCCCTTCTCCCTGACACTGTCCCTTCTCTTTGGGACTGTCCCTTCTCTTTGGGACTGTCCCTTCTCTTTGGGACTGTCCCTTCTCTTTGGGACTGTCCCTTCTCTTTGGGACTGTCCCTTCATATTGGTAATGTCCCTTCTCTTTGGTAATGTCCCTTCTCCCTGACACTGTCCCTTCTCCCTGTCCCTTCTCCCTGTCACTGTCCCTTCTCCCAGGGACGATCCCTTCTCCCTGACACTGTCCCTTCTCCCTGACACTGTCCCTTCTCCCTGACACTGTCCCTTCTCCCTGACACTGTCCCTTCTCCCTGACACTGTCCCTTCTCCCTGACACTGTCCCTTCTCCCTGACACTGTCCCTTCTCCCTGACACTGTCCCTTCTCCCTGACACTGTCCCTTCTCCCTGACACTGTCCCTTCTCCCTGACACTGTCCCTTCTCCCTGTGACTGTCCCTTCTCTCTGTGACTGTCCCTTCTCTCTGTGACAGTCCCTTCTCCCTGACACTGTCCCTTCTCCCTGTCACTGTCCCTTCACCCTGATACTGTCCCTTCTCCCCGACACTGTCCCTTCACTCTGTGACAGTCCCTTCTCCCTGACACTGTCCCTTCTCCCTGTCACTGTCCCTTCTCCCTGACACTGTCCCTTCTCCCCGACACTGTCCCTTCTCCCTGTCACCGTCCCTTCTCCCTGTCACTGTCCCTTCTCCCTGACACTGTCCCTTCTCCCTGTCACTGTCCCTTCTCCCTGTCACTGTCCCTTCTCCCTGTCACTGTCCCTTCTCCCTGATACTGTCCCTTCTCCCTGACACTGTCCCTTCTCCCTGTCACTGTCCCTTCTCCCTGTCACTGTCCCTTCACCCTGATACTGTCCCTTCTCCCTGTCACTGTCCCTTCTCCCTGACACTGTCCCTTCTCCCCGACACTGTCCCTTCTCCCTGTCACTGTCCCTTCTCCCTGTCACTGTCCCTTCTCCCTGTCACTGTCCCTTCTCCCTGACACTGTCCCTTCTCCCTGTCACTGTCCCTTCTCCCTGTCACTGTCCCTTCTCCCTGTCACTGTCCCTTCTCCCTGACACTGTCCCTTCTCCCTGTCACTGTCCCTTCTCCCTGACACTGTCCCTTCTCCCTGACACTGTCCCTTCTCCCTGACACTGTCCCTTCACCCTGACACTGTCCCTTCTCCCTGACACTGTCCCTTCTCCCTGACACTGTCCCTTCTCCCTGACACTGTCCCTTCTCCCTGACACTGTCCCTTCTCCCTGACACTGTCCCTTCTCCCTGACACTGTCCCTTCTCCCTGACACTGTCCCTTCTCCCTGACACTGTCCCTTCTCCCTGACACTGTCCCTTCTCCCTGACACTGTCCCTTCTCCCTGTCACTGTCCCTTCTCCCTGACACTGTCCCTTCTCTCTGTGACACTGTCCCTTCTCCCTGGGACAGTCCCTTCTCCCTGACACTGTCCCTTCTCCCTGACACTGTCCCTTCTCCCTGACACTGTCCCTTCTCCCTGACACTGTCCCTTCTCCCTGACACTGTCCCTTCTCCCTGACACTGTCCCTTCTCCCTGACACTGTCCCTTCTCCCTGACACTGTCCCTTCTCCCTGACACTGTCCCTTCTCCCTGACACTGTCCCTTCTCCCTGTGACAGTCCCTTCTCCCTGTCACGGTCCCTTCTCCCTGTCACTGTCCCTTCACCCTGATACTGTCCCTTCTCCCTGACACCGTCCCTTCTCCCTGTCACCGTCCCTTCTCCCTGACACCGTCCCTTCTCCCTGACACTGTCCCTTCTCCCTGACACTGTCCCTTCTCCCTGTGACAGTCCCTTCTCCCTGTCACGGTCCCTTCTCACTGTGACTGTCCCTTCTCCCTGTGACTGACCCTTCTCCCTGTCACCGTCCCTTCTCCCTGTCACCGTCCCTTCTCCCTGACACCGTCCCTTCTCCCTGACACTGTCCCTTCTCCCTGACACTGTCCCTTCTCCCTGTGACAGTCCCTTCTCCCTGTCACGGTCCCTTCTCTCTGTGACTGTCCCTTCTCCCTGTGACAGTCCCTTCTCCCTGTGACAGCCCCTTCTCCCTGACACCGTCCCTTCTCCCTGTCACCGTCCCTTCTCCCTGATACTGTCACTTCTCCCTGGGACAGTCCCTTCTCCCTGTCACTGTCCCTTCTCCCTGTGACAGTCCCTTCTCCCTGTGACAGTCCCTTCTCCCTGATACTGTCCCTTCTCCCTGACACTGTCCCTTCTCCCTGACACTGTCCCTTCTCCCTGACACTGTCCCTTCTCCCTGACACTGTCCCTTCTCCCCGACACTGTCCCTTCTCCCCGACACTGTCCCTTCTCCCTGTGACTGTCCCTTCTCCCTGTGACTGTCCCTTCTCCCTGATACTGTCACTTCTCCCTGGGACAGTCCCTTCTCCCTGACACTGTCCCTTCTCCCTGTGACTGTCCCTTCTCCCTGACACTGTCCCTTCTCCCTGACACTGTCCCTTCTCCCTGACACTGTCCCTTCTCCCTGACACTGTCCCTTCTCCCTGACATTGTCCCTTCTCCCTGACACTGTCCCTTCTCCCTGTCACGGTCCCTTCTCACTGTGACTGTCCCTTCTCCCTGTGACTGACCCTTCTCCCTGTCACCGTCCCTTCTCACTGTCACTGTCCCTTCTCCCTGTGACAGTCCCTTCTCCCTGTGACAGTCCCTTCTCCCTGTGACAGCCCCTTCTCCCTGACACCGTCCCTTCTCCCTGTCACCGTCCCTTCTCCCTGATACTGTCACTTCTCCCTGGGACAGTCCCTTCTCCCTGTCACTGTCCCTTCTCCCTGTGACAGTCCCTTCTCCCTGTGACAGTCCCTTCTCCCTGATACTGTCCCTTCTCCCTGACACTGTCCCTTCTCCCTGACACTGTCCCTTCTCCCTGACACTGTCCCTTCTCCCTGACACTGTCCCTTCTCCCTGTGACTGTCCCTTCTCCCTGACACTGTCCCTTCTCCCTGACACTGTCCCTTCTCCCTGACACTGTCCCTTCTCCCTGACACTGTCCCTTCTCCCTGTCACTGTCCCTTCTCCCTGACACTGTCCCTTCTCTTTGGGACTGTCCCTTCTCTTTGGGACAGTCCCTTCTCCCTGACACTGTCCCTTCTCCCTGGGACAGTCCCTTCTCCCTGACACTGTCCCTTCTCCCTGACACTGTCCCTTCTCCCTGACACCGTCCCTTCTCCCTGACACTGTCCCTTCTCCCTGACACTGTCCCTTCTCCTTGTGACAGTCCCTTCTCCCTGTCATGGTCCCTTCTCCCTGTGACTGTCCCTTCTCCCTGTGACTGTCCCTTCTCTCTGACACCGTCCCTTCTCCCTGTGACAGTCCCTTCTCCCTGTCACGGTCCCTTCTCCCTGTCATTGTCCCTTCACCCTGATACTGTCCCTTCTCCCTGACACTGTCCCTTCTCCCTGACACTGTCCCTTCTCCCTGACACTGTCCCTTCTCCCTGACACTGTCCCTTCTCCCTGACACTGTCCCTTCTCCCTGACACTGTCCCTTCTCCCTGACACTGTCCCTTCTCCCTGACACTGTCCCTTCTCCCTGTCACTGTCCCTTCTCCCTGACACTGTCCCTTCTCCCTGACACTGTCCCTTCTCCCTGTGACAGTCCCTTCTCCCTGACACTGCCCCTTCTCCCTGACACTGTCCCTTCTCCCTGACACTGTCCCTTCTCCCTGACACTGTCCCTTCTCCCTGACACTGTCCCTTCTCCCTGACACTGTCCCTTCTCCCTGACACTGTCCCTTCTCCCTGACACTGTCCCTTCTCCCTGACACTGTCCCTTCTCCCTGACACTGTCCCTTCTCCCTGTCACTGTCCCTTCTCCCTGACACTGTCCCTTCTCTCTGTGACACTGTCCCTTCTCCCTGGGACAGTCCCTTCTCCCTGACACTGTCCCTTCTCCCTGACACTGTCCCTTCTCCCTGACACTGTCCCTTCTCCCTGACACTGTCCCTTCTCCCTGACACTGTCCCTTCTCCCTGACACTGTCCCTTCTCCCTGACACTGTCCCTTCTCCCTGACACTGTCCCTTCTCCCTGACACTGTCCCTTCTCCCTGACACTGTCCCTTCTCCCTGTGACAGTCCCTTCTCCCTGTCACGGTCCCTTCTCCCTGTCACTGTCCCTTCACCCTGATACTGTCCCTTCTCCCTGACACCGTCCCTTCTCCCTGTCACCGTCCCTTCTCCCTGACACCGTCCCTTCTCCCTGACACTGTCCCTTCTCCCTGACACTGTCCCTTCTCCCTGTGACAGTCCCTTCTCCCTGTCACGGTCCCTTCTCCCTGTGACAGTCCCTTCTCCCTGTGACAGCCCCTTCTCCCTGACACCGTCCCTTCTCCCTGTCACCGTCCCTTCTCCCTGATACTGTCACTTCTCCCTGGGACAGTCCCTTCTCCCTGTCACTGTCCCTTCTCCCTGTGACAGTCCCTTCTCCCTGTGACAGTCCCTTCTCCCTGATACTGTCCCTTCTCCCTGACACTGTCCCTTCTCCCTGACACTGTCCCTTCTCCCTGACACTGTCCCTTCTCCCTGACACTGTCCCTTCTCCCCGACACTGTCCCTTCTCCCCGACACTGTCCCTTCTCCCTGTGACTGTCCCTTCTCCCTGTGACTGTCCCTTCTCCCTGATACTGTCACTTCTCCCTGGGACAGTCCCTTCTCCCTGACACTGTCCCTTCTCCCTGTGACTGTCCCTTCTCCCTGACACTGTCCCTTCTCCCTGACACTGTCCCTTCTCCCTGACACTGTCCCTTCTCCCTGACACTGTCCCTTCTCCCTGACATTGTCCCTTCTCCCTGACACTGTCCCTTCTCCCTGTCACGGTCCCTTCTCACTGTGACTGTCCCTTCTCCCTGTGACTGACCCTTCTCCCTGTCACCGTCCCTTCTCACTGTCACTGTCCCTTCTCCCTGTGACAGTCCCTTCTCCCTGTGACAGCCCCTTCTCCCTGACACCGTCCCTTCTCCCTGTCACCGTCCCTTCTCCCTGATACTGTCACTTCTCCCTGGGACAGTCCCTTCTCCCTGTCACTGTCCCTTCTCCCTGTGACAGTCCCTTCTCCCTGTGACAGTCCCTTCTCCCTGATACTGTCCCTTCTCCCTGACACTGTCCCTTCTCCCTGACACTGTCCCTTCTCCCTGACACTGTCCCTTCTCCCTGACACTGTCCCTTCTCCCCGACACTGTCCCTTCTCCCCGACACTGTCCCTTCTCCCTGTGACTGTCCCTTCTCCCTGTGACTGTCCCTTCTCCCTGATACTGTCACTTCTCCCTGGGACAGTCCCTTCTCCCTGACACTGTCCCTTCTCCCTGTGACTGTCCCTTCTCCCTGACACTGTCCCTTCTCCCTGACACTGTCCCTTCTCCCTGACACTGTCCCTTCTCCCTGACACTGTCCCTTCTCCCTGTCACTGTCCCTTCTCCCTGACACTGTCCCTTCTCTTTGGGACTGTCCCTTCTCTTTGGGACAGTCCCTTCTCCCTGACACTGTCCCTTCTCCCTGGGACAGTCCCTTCTCCCTGACACTGTCCCTTCTCCCTGACACTGTCCCTTCTCCCTGACACCGTCCCTTCTCCCTGACACTGTCCCTTCTCCCTGACACTGTCCCTTCTCCTTGTGACAGTCCCTTCTCCCTGTCATGGTCCCTTCTCCCTGTGACTGTCCCTTCTCCCTGTGACTGTCCCTTCTCTCTGACACCGTCCCTTCTCCCTGTGACAGTCCCTTCTCCCTGTCACGGTCCCTTCTCCCTGTCATTGTCCCTTCACCCTGATACTGTCCCTTCTCCCTGACACTGTCCCTTCTCCCTGACACTGTCCCTTCTCCCTGACACTGTCCCTTCTCCCTGACACTGTCCCTTCTCCCTGACACTGTCCCTTCTCCCTGACACTGTCCCTTCTCCCTGACACTGTCCCTTCTCCCTGTCACTGTCCCTTCTCCCTGACACTGTCCCTTCTCCCTGACACTGTCCCTTCTCCCTGTGACAGTCCCTTCTCCCTGACACTGCCCCTTCTCCCTGACACTGTCCCTTCTCCCTGACACTGTCCCTTCTCCCTGACACTGTCCCTTCTCCCTGACACTGTCCCTTCTCCCTGACACTGTCCCTTCTCCCTGACACTGTCCCTTCTCCCTGACACTGTCCCTTCTCCCTGACACTGTCCCTTCTCCCTGACACTGTCCCTTCTCCCTGACACTGTCCCTTCTCCCTGACACTGTCCCTTCTCCCTGACACTGTCCCTTCTCCCTGACACTGTCCCTTCTCCCTGTGACAGTCCCTTCTCCCTGACACTGCCCCTTCTCCCTGACACTGTCCCTTCTCCCTGACACTGTCCCTTCTCCCTGACACTGTCCCTTCTCCCTGACACTGTCCCTTCTCCCTGACACTGTCCCTTCTCCCTGACACTGTCCCTTCTCCCTGACACTGTCCCTTCTCCCTGACACTGTCCCTTCTCCCTGACACTGTCCCTTCTCCCTGACACTGTCCCTTCTCTTTGGGAATGTCCATTCTCTTTGGGAATGTCCCTTCTCTTTAGGAATGTCCCTTCTCCCTGACACTGTCCCTTCTCACGTACATGACACTGTCCCTTCTCCCTGACACTGTCCCTTCTCCCTGACACTGTCCCTTCTCCCTGACACTGTCCCTTCTCTTTGGGACTGTCCCTTCTCTTTGGGACTGTCCCTTCTCTTTGGGAATGTCCCTTCTCTTTAGGAATGTCCCTTCTCCCTGACACTGTCCCTTCTCCCTGACACTGTCCCTTCTCCCTGACACTGTCCCTTCTCTTTGGGACTGTCCCTTCTCTTTGGGACTGTCCCTTCTCTTTGGGACTGTCCCTTCTCTTTGGGACTGTCCCTTCTCTTTGGTAATGTCCCTTCTCTTTAGGAATGTCCCTTCTCCCTGACACTGTCCCTTCTCCCTGTCACTGTCCCTTCTCCCTGACACTGTCCCTTCTCCCTGACACTGTCCCTTCTCCCTGACACTGTCCCTTCTCCCTGACACTGTCCCTTCTCCCTGACACTGTCCCTTCTCCCTGACACTGTCCCTTCTCCCTGACACTGTCCCTTCTCCCTGACACTGTCCCTTCTCCCTGACACTGTCCCTTCTCCCTGACACTGTCCCTTCTCCCTGACACTGTCCCTTCTCCCTGACACTGTCCCTTCTCCCTGACACTGTCCCTTCTCCCTGACACTGTCCCTTCTCCCTGACACTGTCCCTTCTCCCTGACACTGTCCCTCCTCCCTGACACTGTCCCTTCTCCCTGACACTGTCCCTTCTCCCTGACACTGTCCCTTCTCTTTGGGAATGTCCATTCTCTTTGGGAATGTCCCTTCTCTTTGGTAATGTCCCTTCTCTTTGGTAATGTCCCTTCTCTTTAGGAATGTCCCTTCTCCCTGACACTGTCCCTTCTCTTTGGGACTGTCCCTTCTCTTTGGGACTGTCCCTTCTCTTTGGTAATGTCCCTTCTCTTTGGTAATGTCCCTTCTCCCTGTCACTGTCCCTTCTCCCTGACACTGTCCCTTCTCCCTGACACTGTCCCTTCTCCCTGACACTGTCCCTTCTCCCTGACACTGTCCCTTCTCCCTGACACTGTCCCTTCTCTTTGGGACTGTCCCTTCTCCCTGACACTGTCCCTTCTCCCTGTCCCTTCTCCCTGTGACTGTCCCTTCTCCCTGACACTGTCCCTTCTCCCTGTCACTGTCCCTTCTCCCTGTCACTGTCCCTTCTCCCTGTCACTGTCCCTTCTCCCAGGGACGATCCCTTCTCCTTGTGACAGTCCCTTCTCCCGGACACTGTCCCTTCTCCCTGACACCGTCCCTTCTCCCTGACACTGTCCCTTCTCCCAGGGACGATCCCTTCTCCTTGTGACAGTCCCTTTTCCCTGACACCGTCCCTTCTCCCTGACACCGTCCCTTCTCCCTGACACCGTCCCTTCTCCCTGACACCGTCCCTTCTCCCTGACACCGTCCCTTCTCCCTGACACCGTCCCTTCTCCCTGACACCGTCCCTTCTCCCTGACACCGTCCCTTCTCCCTGACACCGTCCCTTCTCCCTGACACCGTCCCTTCTCCCTGACACTGTCCCTTCTCCCTGACACTGTCCCTTCTCCCTGACACTGTCCCTTCTCCCTGACACTGTCCCTTCTCCCTGACACTGTCCCTTCTCCCTGACACTGTCCCTTCTCCCTGACACTGTCCCTTCTCCCTGACACTGTCCCTTCTCCCTGACACTGTCCCTTCTCCCTGACACTGTCCCTTCTCCCTGTCACTGTCCCTTCTCCCTGACACTGTCCCTTCTCCCTGACACTGTCCCTTCTCCCTGACACTGTCCCTTCTCCCTGACACTGTCCCTTCTCCCCGACACTGTCCCTTCTCCCTGACACTGTCCCTTCTCCCTGACACTGTCCCTTCTCCCTGACACTGTCCCTTCTCCCTGACACTGTCCCTTCTCCCTGTGACTGTCCCTTCTCCCTGACACTGTCCCTTCTCCCTGACACTGTCCCTTCTCCCTGACACTGTCCCTTCTCCCTGACACTGTCCCTTCTCCCTGACACTGTCCCTTCTCCCTGACACTGTCCCTTCTCCCTGACACTGTCCCTTCTCCCTGACACTGTCCCTTCTCCCTGACACTGTCCCTTCTCCCCGACACTGTCCCTTCTCCCCGACACTGTCCCTTCTCCCTGTGACTGTCCCTTCTCCCTGTGACTGTCCCTTCTCCCTGATACTGTCACTTCTCCCTGGGACAGTCCCTTCTCCCTGACACTGTCCCTTCTCCCTGTGACTGTCCCTTCTCCCTGACACTGTCCCTTCTCCCTGACACTGTCCCTTCTCCCTGACACTGTCCCTTCTCCCTGACACTGTCCCTTCTCCCTGTCACTGTCCCTTCTCCCTGACACTGTCCCTTCTCTTTGGGACTGTCCCTTCTCTTTGGGACAGTCCCTTCTCCCTGACACTGTCCCTTCTCCCTGGGACAGTCCCTTCTCCCTGACACTGTCCCTTCTCCCTGACACTGTCCCTTCTCCCTGACACCGTCCCTTCTCCCTGACACTGTCCCTTCTCCCTGACACTGTCCCTTCTCCTTGTGACAGTCCCTTCTCCCTGTCATGGTCCCTTCTCCCTGTGACTGTCCCTTCTCCCTGTGACTGTCCCTTCTCTCTGACACCGTCCCTTCTCCCTGTGACAGTCCCTTCTCCCTGTCACGGTCCCTTCTCCCTGTCATTGTCCCTTCACCCTGATACTGTCCCTTCTCCCTGACACTGTCCCTTCTCCCTGACACTGTCCCTTCTCCCTGACACTGTCCCTTCTCCCTGACACTGTCCCTTCTCCCTGACACTGTCCCTTCTCCCTGACACTGTCCCTTCTCCCTGACACTGTCCCTTCTCCCTGTCACTGTCCCTTCTCCCTGACACTGTCCCTTCTCCCTGACACTGTCCCTTCTCCCTGTGACAGTCCCTTCTCCCTGACACTGCCCCTTCTCCCTGACACTGTCCCTTCTCCCTGACACTGTCCCTTCTCCCTGACACTGTCCCTTCTCCCTGACACTGTCCCTTCTCCCTGACACTGTCCCTTCTCCCTGACACTGTCCCTTCTCCCTGACACTGTCCCTTCTCCCTGACACTGTCCCTTCTCCCTGACACTGTCCCTTCTCCCTGACACTGTCCCTTCTCCCTGACACTGTCCCTTCTCCCTGACACTGTCCCTTCTCCCTGACACTGTCCCTTCTCCCTGTGACAGTCCCTTCTCCCTGACACTGCCCCTTCTCCCTGACACTGTCCCTTCTCCCTGACACTGTCCCTTCTCCCTGACACTGTCCCTTCTCCCTGACACTGTCCCTTCTCCCTGACACTGTCCCTTCTCCCTGACACTGTCCCTTCTCCCTGACACTGTCCCTTCTCCCTGACACTGTCCCTTCTCCCTGACACTGTCCCTTCTCCCTGACACTGTCCCTTCTCTTTGGGAATGTCCATTCTCTTTGGGAATGTCCCTTCTCTTTAGGAATGTCCCTTCTCCCTGACACTGTCCCTTCTCACGTACATGACACTGTCCCTTCTCCCTGACACTGTCCCTTCTCCCTGACACTGTCCCTTCTCCCTGACACTGTCCCTTCTCTTTGGGACTGTCCCTTCTCTTTGGGACTGTCCCTTCTCTTTGGGAATGTCCCTTCTCTTTAGGAATGTCCCTTCTCCCTGACACTGTCCCTTCTCCCTGACACTGTCCCTTCTCCCTGACACTGTCCCTTCTCTTTGGGACTGTCCCTTCTCTTTGGGACTGTCCCTTCTCTTTGGGACTGTCCCTTCTCTTTGGGACTGTCCCTTCTCTTTGGTAATGTCCCTTCTCTTTAGGAATGTCCCTTCTCCCTGACACTGTCCCTTCTCCCTGTCACTGTCCCTTCTCCCTGACACTGTCCCTTCTCCCTGACACTGTCCCTTCTCCCTGACACTGTCCCTTCTCCCTGACACTGTCCCTTCTCCCTGACACTGTCCCTTCTCCCTGACACTGTCCCTTCTCCCTGACACTGTCCCTTCTCCCTGACACTGTCCCTTCTCCCTGACACTGTCCCTTCTCCCTGACACTGTCCCTTCTCCCTGACACTGTCCCTTCTCCCTGACACTGTCCCTTCTCCCTGACACTGTCCCTTCTCCCTGACACTGTCCCTTCTCCCTGACACTGTCCCTTCTCCCTGACACTGTCCCTCCTCCCTGACACTGTCCCTTCTCCCTGACACTGTCCCTTCTCCCTGACACTGTCCCTTCTCTTTGGGAATGTCCATTCTCTTTGGGAATGTCCCTTCTCTTTGGTAATGTCCCTTCTCTTTGGTAATGTCCCTTCTCTTTAGGAATGTCCCTTCTCCCTGACACTGTCCCTTCTCTTTGGGACTGTCCCTTCTCTTTGGGACTGTCCCTTCTCTTTGGTAATGTCCCTTCTCTTTGGTAATGTCCCTTCTCCCTGTCACTGTCCCTTCTCCCTGACACTGTCCCTTCTCCCTGACACTGTCCCTTCTCCCTGACACTGTCCCTTCTCCCTGACACTGTCCCTTCTCCCTGACACTGTCCCTTCTCTTTGGGACTGTCCCTTCTCCCTGACACTGTCCCTTCTCCCTGTCCCTTCTCCCTGTGACTGTCCCTTCTCCCTGACACTGTCCCTTCTCCCTGTCACTGTCCCTTCTCCCTGTCACTGTCCCTTCTCCCTGTCACTGTCCCTTCTCCCAGGGACGATCCCTTCTCCTTGTGACAGTCCCTTCTCCCGGACACTGTCCCTTCTCCCTGACACCGTCCCTTCTCCCTGACACTGTCCCTTCTCCCAGGGACGATCCCTTCTCCTTGTGACAGTCCCTTTTCCCTGACACCGTCCCTTCTCCCTGACACCGTCCCTTCTCCCTGACACCGTCCCTTCTCCCTGACACCGTCCCTTCTCCCTGACACCGTCCCTTCTCCCTGACACCGTCCCTTCTCCCTGACACCGTCCCTTCTCCCTGACACCGTCCCTTCTCCCTGACACCGTCCCTTCTCCCTGACACCGTCCCTTCTCCCTGACACCGTCCCTTCTCCCTGACACCGTCCCTTCTCCCTGACACTGTCCCTTCTCCCTGACACTGTCCCTTCTCCCTGACACTGTCCCTTCTCCCTGACACTGTCCCTTCTCCCTGACACTGTCCCTTCTCCCTGACACTGTCCCTTCTCCCTGACACTGTCCCTTCTCCCTGACACTGTCCCTTCTCCCTGTCACTGTCCCTTCTCCCTGACACTGTCCCTTCTCCCTGACACTGTCCCTTCTCCCTGACACTGTCCCTTCTCCCTGACACTGTCCCTTCTCCCTGACACTGTCCCTTCTCCCCGACACTGTCCCTTCTCCCTGACACTGTCCTTTCTCCCTGACACTGTCCCTTCTCCCTGACACTGTCCCTTCTCCCTGACACTGTCCCTTCTCCCTGACACTGTCCCTTCTCCCTGTGACTGTCCCTTCTCCCTGACACTGTCCCTTCTCCCTGACACTGTCCCTTCTCCCTGACACTGTCCCTTCTCCCTGACACTGTCCCTTCTCCCTGACACTGTCCCTTCTCCCTGACACTGTCCCTTCTCCCTGACACTGTCCCTTCTCCCTGACACTGTCCCTTCTCCCTGACACTGTCCCTTCTCCCTGACACTGTCCCTTCTCCCTGACACTGTCCCTTCTCCCTGTCACTGTCCCTTCTCCCTGACACTGTCCCTTCTCCCTGACACTGTCCCTTCTCCCTGACACTGTCCCTTCTCCCTGACACTGTCCCTTCTCCCTGTCACTGTCCCTTCTCCCTGACACTGTCCCTTCTCCCTGACACTGTCCCTTCTCCCTGACACTGTCCCTTCTCCCTGACACTGTCCCTTCTCCCTGACACTGTCCCTTCTCCCTGACACTGTCCCTTCTCCCTGGGACTGTCCATTCTCCCTGTCACTGTCTTTTTTCCCTGTCACTGTCTTTTTTCCCTGTCACTGTCCCTTCTCCCTGTCACTGTCCCTTCTCTCTGCGACTGTCCCTTCTCTCTGCGACTGTCCCTTCTTCCTGGGACTGTCCCTTCTACCTGTGATGGTCCCTTCTCTCTGTGACTGTCCCATCTCCCTGTGACTGTCCCTTCTCCCTGACACTGTCCCTTCTCTCTGTGACTGTCCCTTCTCTCTGTGACTGTCCCTTCTCCCTGATACTGTCCCTTCTCACTGACACTGTCCCTTCTCCCCGTCACTGTCCCTTCTCCCCGTCACTGTCCCTTCTCCCCGTCACTGTCCCTTCTCCCCGTCACTGTCCCTTCTCCCTGGGACGGTCCCTTATCCCTGACACTGTCCCTTCTCCCTGACACCGTCCCTTCTCCCTGACACCGTCCCTTCTCTCTGTGACTGTCCCTTCTCTCTGTGACTGTCCCTTCTCTCTGTGACTGTCCCTTCTCTCTGTGACTGTCCCTTCTCTCTGTGACTGTCCCTTCTCTCTGTGACTGTCCCTTCACTCTGTGACAGTCCCTTCTCCCTGACTCTGTCCCTTCTCCCTGACACTGTCCCTTCTCCCTGACACTGTCCCTTCTCCCTGACACTGTCCCTTCTCCCTGACACTGTCCCTTCTCCCTGACACTGTCCCTTCTCCCTGACACTGTCCCTTCTCCCTGACACTGTCCCTTCTCCCTGACACTGTCCCTTCTCCCTGTCCCTTCTGCCTGGGACTGTCACTTCTCCCTGTGACTGTCCCTTCTCCCTGACACTGTCCCTTCTCCCTGACACTGTCCCTTCTCCCTGACACTGTCCCTTCTCCCTGACACTGTCCCTTCTCCCTGACACTGTCCCATCTCCCTGTGACTGTCCCTTCTCCCTGACACTGTCCCTTCTCCCTGTCCCTTCTCCCTGTGACTGTCCCTTCTCCCTGTGACTGTCCCTTCTCCCTGTGAATGTCCCTTCTCCCTGTGACTGTCCCTTCTCCCTGTGACAGTCCCTTCTCCCTGACACTGTCCCTTCTCCCTGTCACTGTCCCTTCTCCCAGGGACGATCCCTTCTCCCTGACACTGTCCCTTCTCCCTGACACTGTCCCTTCTCCCTGACACTGTCCCTTCTCCCTGACACTGTCCCTTCTCCCTGACACTGTCCCTTCTCCCTGACACTGTCCCTTCTCCCTGACACTGTCCCTTCTCCCTGACACTGTCCCTTCTCCCTGACACTGTCCCTCCTCCCTGACACTGTCCCTTCTCCCTGACACTGTCCCTTCTCCCTGACACTGTCCCTTCTCCCTGACACTGTCCCTTCTCCCTGACACTGTCCCTTCTCCCTGTCACTGTCCCTTCTCCCTGGGACAGTCCCTTCTCCCTGGGACAGTCCCTTCTCCCTGGGACAGTCCCTTCTCCCTGTCACTGTCCCTTCTCCCTGGGACAGTCCCTTCTCCCTGACACTGTCCCTTCTCCCTGACACTGTCCCTTCTCCCTGACACTGTCCCTTCTCCCTGACACTGTCCCTTCTCCCTGACACTGTCCCTTCTCCCTGACACTGTCCCTTCTCCCTGACACTGTCCCTTCTCCCTGACACTGTCCCTTCTCCCTGACACTGTCCCTTCTCCCTGACACTGTCCCTTCTCTTTGGGACTGTCCCTTCTCTTTGGGACTGTCCCTTCTCTTTGGGACTGTCCCTTCATATTGGTAATGTCCCTTCTCTTTGGTAATGTCCCTTCTCTTTGGTAATGTCCCTTCTCCCTGACACTGTCCCTTCTCCCTGTCCCTTCTCCCTGTGACTGTCCCTTCTCCCTGTCACTGTCCCTTCTCCCAGGGACGATCCCTTCTCCCTGACACTGTCCCTTCTCCCTGACACTGTCCCTTCTCCCTGACACTGTCCCTTCTCCCTGACACTGTCCCTTCTCCCTGACACTGTCCCTTCTCCCTGGGACAGTCCCTTCTCCCTGACACTGTCCCTTCTCCCTGACACTGTCCCTTCTCCCTGACACTGTCCCTTCTCCCTGACACTGTCCCTTCTCTCTGTGACACTGTCCCTTCTCCCTGGGACAGTCCCTTCTCCCTGACACTGTCCCTTCTCCCTGACACTGTCCCTTCTCCCTGACACTGTCCCTTCTCCCTGACACTGTCCCTTCTCCCTGACACTGTCCCTTCTCCCTGACACTGTCCCTTCTCCCTGACACTGTCCCTTCTCCCTGTGACAGTCCCTTCTCCCTGTCACGGTCCCTTCTCCCTGTGACTGTCCCTTCTCCCTGTGACTGACCCTTCTCCCTGACACTGTCCCTTCTCTCTGACACCGTCCCTTCTCCCTGTGACAGTCCCTTCTCCCTGTCACGGTCCCTTCTCCCTGTCACTGTCCCTTCTCCCTGACACTGTCCCTTCTCCCTGTCACTGTCCCTTCTCCCTGACACCGTCCCTTCTCCCTGACACCGTCCCTTCTCCCTGACACCGTCCCTTCTCCCTGTGACAGTCCCTTCTCCCTGTCACGGTCCCTTCTCACTGTGACTGTCCCTTCTCCCTGTGACTGTCCCTTCTCCCTGTGACTGACCCTTCTCCCTGATACTGTCACTTCTCCCTGGGACAGTCCCTTCTCCCTGTCACTGTCCCTTCTCCCTGTGACAGTCCCTTCTCCCTGTGACAGTCCCTTCTCCCTGTCACTGTCCCTTCTCCCTGTCACTGTCCCTTCACCCTGATACTGTCCCTTCTCCCTGACACCGTCCCTTCTCCCTGTCACCGTCCCTTCTCCCTGTGACTGACCCTTCTCCCTGATACTGTCACTTCTCCCTGGGACAGTCCCTTCTCCCTGACACTGTCCCTTCTCCCTGTGACAGTCCCTTCTCCCTGTCACTGTCCCTTCTCCCTGTGACTGTCCCTTCTCCCTGACACTGACCCTTCTCCCCGACACTGTCCCTTCTCCCCGACACTGTCCCTTCTCCCTGACACTGTCCCTTCTCCCTGACACTGTCCCTTCTCCCTGACACTGTCCCTTCTCCCTGACACTGTCACTTCTCCCTGACACTGTCCCTTCTCCCTGTCACTGTCCCTTCTCTTTGGGACTGTCCCTTCTCTTTGGTAATGTCCCTTCTCCCTGACACTGTCCCTTCTCCCTGACACTGTCCCTTCTCCCTGACACTGTCCCTTCTCCCTGTCACTGTCCCTTCTCTTTGGGACTGTCCCTTCTCTTTGGTAATGTCCCTTCTCCCTGACACTGTCCCTTCTCCCTGTCACTGTCCCTTCTCCCTGACACTGTCCCTTCTCCCTGACACTGTCCCTTCTCCCTGACACTGTCCCTTCTCCCTGACACTGTCCCTTCTCCCTGACACTGTCCCTTCTCCCTGACACTGTCCCTTCTCCCTGACACTGTCCCTTCTCCCTGACACTGTCCCTTCTCCCTGACACTGTCACTTCTCCCTGACACTGTCCCTTCTCCCTGTCACTGTCCCTTCTCCCTGTCACTGTCCCTTCTCCCTGACACTGTCCCTTCTCCCTGACACTGTCCCTTCTCCCTGACACTGTCCCTTCTCCCTGACACTGTCCCTTCTCCCTGACACTGTCCCTTCTCCCTGACACTGTCCCTTCTCCCTGACACTGTCCCTTCTCCCTGACACTGTCCCTTCTCCCTGACACTGTCCCTTCTCCCTGACACTGTCCCTTCTCCCTGACACTGTCCCTTCTCCCTGACACTGTCCCTTCTCCCTGACACTGTCCCTTCTCCCTGACACTGTCCCTTCTCCCTGACACTGTCCCTTCTCCCTGACACTGTCCCTTCTCCCTGACACTGTCCCTTCTCCCTGACACTGTCCCTTCTCCCTGACACTGTCCCTTCTCCCTGACAATGTCCCTTCTCCCTGACACTGTCCCTTCTCCCTGACACTGTCCCTTCTCCCTGACACTGTCCCTTCTCTTTGGGAATGTCCATTCTCTTTGGGAATGTCCCTTCTCTTTGGTAATGTCCCTTCTCTTTGGTAATGTCCCTTCTCTTTAGGAATGTCCCTTCTCCCTGACACTGTCCCTTCTCTTTGGGACTGTCCCTTCTCTTTGGGACTGTCCCTTCTCTTTGGTAATGTCCCTTCTCTTTGGTAATGTCCCTTCTCTTTGGTAATGTCCCTTCTCCCTGACACTGTCCCTTCTCCCTGACACTGTCCCTTCTCCCTGACACTGTCCCTTCTCTTTGGGACTGTCCCTTCTCTTTGGGACTGTCCCTTCTCCCTGACACTGTCCCTTCTCCCTGTCCCTTCTCCCTGTGACTGTCCCTTCTCCCTGACACTGTCCCTTCTCCCTGTCACTGTCCCTTCTCCCTGTCACTGTCCCTTCTCCCAGGGACGATCCCTTCTCCCTGTGACTGTCCCTTCTCCCTGACACTGTCCCTTCTCCCTGACACTGTCCCTTCTCCCTGACACTGTCCCTTCTCCCTGACACTGTCCCTTCTCCCTGACACCGTCCCTTCTCCCTGACACTGTCCCTTCTCCCAGGGACGATCCCTTCTCCTTGTGACAGTCCCTTTTCCCTGACACCGTCCCTTCTCCCTGACACCGTCCCTTCTCCCTGACACTGTCCCTTCTCCCTGACACTGTCCCTTCTCCCTGACACTGTCCCTTCTCCCTGTCACTGTCCCTTCTCCCTGACACTGTCCCTTATCCCTGACACTGTCCCTTCTCCCTGACACTGTCCCTTCTCCCTGACACCGTCCCTTCTCCCTGACACAGTCCCTTCTCCCTGACACTGTCCCTTCTCACTGACACTGTCCCTTCTCCCTGTCACTGTCCCTTCTCCCAGGGACGATCCCTTCTCCTTGTGACAGTCCCTTCTCCCTGACACTGTCCCTTCTCCCTGTCACTGTCCCTTCTCCCAGGGACGATCCCTTCTCCTTGTGACAGTCCCTTCTCCCTGACACTGTCCCTTCTCCCTGACACATGCCCTTCTCACTGACACTGTCCCTTCTCACTGACACTGTCCCTTCTCACTGACACTGTCCCTTCTCCCTGACACTGTCCCTTCTCTCTGTGATAGTCCCTTCTCCCTGACACTGTCCCTTCTCCCTGTCACTGTCCCTTCTCCCTATCACTGTCCCTTCTCCCTGTCACTGTCCCTTCTCCCTGTCACTGTCCCTTCTCCCTGTCACTGTCCCTTCTCCCTGTCACTGTCCCTTCTCCCTGACACCGTCCCTTCTCCCTGACACCGTCCCTTCTCCCTGACACCGTCCCTTCTCCCTGACACCGTCCCTTCTCCCTGACACCGTCACTTCTCCCTGACACCGTCACTTCTCCCTGACACCGTCCCTTCTCCCTGACACCGTCCCTTCTCCCTGACACTGTCCCTTCTCCCTGACACTGTCCCTTCTCTTTGGGACTGTCCCCATACGTACATGACACTGTCCCTTCTCCCTGACACTGTCCCTTCTCTTTGGGACTGTCCCTTCTCTTTGGGACTGTCCCTTCTCTTTGGGACTGTCCCTTCTCTTTGGGACTGTCCCTTCTCTTTGGGACTGTCCCTTCTCTTTAGGAATGTCCCTTCTCTTTGGGACTGTCCCTTCTCTTTAGGAATGTCCCTTCTCCCTGACACTGTCCCTTCTCCCTGACACTGTCCCTTCTCCCTGACACTGTCCCTTCTCCCTGACACTGTCCCTTCTCCCTGACACTGTCCCTTCTTTTTGGGACTGTCCCTTCTCTTTGGGAATGTCCCTTCTCTTTGGGAATGTCCCTTCTCTTTGGGAATGTCCCTTTTCCCTGTCACTGTCCTATATCACTGTGACTGTCTCTTCTCCCTGTGACTGTCACTTCTCTTTCACTGACCCTTTTCCCTGTCCCTTCTCCCTGTGGCTGTCTCTTTTCCCCGTGACTGTCCCTTCTCCCTGTGACAGTCTCTTCTCCAGTTGTTAAAGCGCTGATACTGTTTAAAGAAAATAGGCATTCGAGTTATAGATGATACTTTGGTATTTTGTTTTAAATAACATATAAACTAAGGAGATTACAGCGCTGCCCTAATGTGAAACGGGTTCTCCTCCTCAGTACTGAACCACAGAACAAGAACCCAAATCCCAAGCCCCGATTCCCTCACTATACTGCTGCTAACCTGCTCTTAATCTCCATTCCAGCAATTTCTGCTCCCTCTTATCTCAGCTCATTCCTGCTCTCTCCCCCACTCCCCCTCCCTCATTTCCCCTCCTCTTTCTCTCACTATGTCCCCCCTCCTCTCTCTCACTCTATATTCCCTCTCCTCTCTCTCTCTATATTCCCTCTCTCTCTCTCTCTCTCTCTCTCTCCTCCTGTCCCCCTCCTCTCTCACCCCCCTCTCCTTTCCCGCCTCAACCCCCTATCTCCCCCTCTTTTCTCTAACCCCCCCTCCATCTCTCCCCCTCTCTCTCTCTCCTGCCACTTCTCTCCTTTCTTTTCTCCTTGCTCTCTCTCCTCTCACCCTCCATATTCTCCCCCCCTCTTCTCTCCACTCCTCCTTTTCTTGTCTCCTTGTTCTCCCCCTCTCCCCCTCTCACCCTTTGTCTGCCACACTTCCTGCGTTTCAGTTTATACACGGGAGATACGCAGCTTTTCTATATAACTAGCTTAGTTTCACTTTTTAATGAGTTCCACCCACGTTGAAAAAATGTGTTTTAAAAAAAAATATTAACAAACATAAATAAGTTTTAACTTTAACAGCAGTTTTTATGTTGGCAATATTTACCATTTCTGGTCCTGCTTGGAACAGCACCACATATATACATACATACGTACATTCATACGTACATACATACATTCATACGTACGTACATACATACATACGTACATACATACATTCATACATACATACACCACATATATACATACATACGTACATACATACACCACATATATACATACATACGTACATTCATACGTAAATACATACATTCATACGTACATACATACATACACCACATATATACATACATACATTCATACGTACATACATACACCACATATATACATACATACGTACATACATACATTCATACGTACATACATACATACACCACATATACGTACATACATACATTCATACATACACCACATATATACATACATACGTACATTCATACGTACATACATACACCACATATATACGTACATACATACATTCATACGTACATACATACATTCATACGTACATACATACATACACCACATATATACATTCATACGTACATTCATATGTCCATACATACACCACATATATACATACGTACATACATACATTCATACGTACATACATACACCACATATATACATACATACGTACATTCATACGTACATACATACATACATTCATACGTACATACATACACCACATATATACATACATACACCACATATATACATACATACATACTGTACATTCATACGTACATACATACATACGTACATTCATACGTACATTCATACATACATTCATACAAACATTCATACGTAGATACATACATTCATTCATACGTACATACATTCATACACCACATACATACATTCATTCATACATACATACACCACATACATACATTTTTATTTATTTTAGTTATCGCTCATTTTCACGTATGTCCCGGGCACAGAGTTATAACAATACATGGTTACATTAAATGAACAGAGATTATTCAGGCAACTCACAGACATTTCATGGGCAGGTAGTGAAGGAAAATTTAGAAAGTTGGAGAGCTAGAAAATTGGATAATGTATATGCATACATACATACCGATATACAGTACATACATACCGGTATACATATAGTACATAGTACATACAGTATATACATACAGTACATACAATACATGAAGTACATGCATACAATTCATGCGGTACATACATACACATGTACATATATACATACAATACATATCTACACACGTACAGTACATACAGTACGTACATACATAACGTTCATGTAGTCCATGCAGCACATACAATACATGCAGTACATATACACACGCAGTACATATACACATGCAGTACATATAAACATGGAGTATATATACACATGGAGTACATATACACATGCAGTACATATATATATACAGTACATACATACATGCAGTACATACATACCTACACATATACATACCGTACATACATACATACACACATACAGTATGTACATACTGAGCGTTCATGTAGTCCATGCAGCACATACAATACATGCAGTACATATATACAAACAGTACATACATACATACATACATGTTATAGGGAGCAGTTATAGGAGCAGTTAGGGGAGGAGTTATAGGAGCGGTTATAGGAGCAGTTAGGGGAGGAGTTATAGGGAGCAGTTATAGGGAGCAGTTAGGGGAGGAGTTATATGGAGCAGTTAAGGGAGGAGTTATATGGAGCAGTTAGGGGAGGAGTTATAGGGAGCGGTTATAGGAGCAGTTTGGGGAGGAGTTATAGGGAGCGGTTATAGGAGCAGTTTGGGGAGGAGTTATAGGGAGCGGTTAGGGGAGGAGTTATAGGAGCAGTTATAGGAGGGGTTAGTGGAGGAGTTATAGGGAGCAGTTAGGGGAGGGATTATAGGGAGCAGTTATAAGAGCGGTTAGGGGAGAAGGTAGTGCTATATTATAATAGGATGCATCAAAATCTGCACATAATCCAGTTTTCCACTCACTCAAATACCCCCCCCCCCCTCTCCCCCCTCCATCCGACATTAACCTCTAATCCTGGGGATCTCCAGCAAGTGGAAGAAACAAGATTATAATAAAAAAAAATAAACCTGCGCAAATTGTCGTAATTACAAAAATGACACTTCTTTTTCTGATACATATCCAGCCCCCCCCCCCCCCCAGCAGCTGAGGGGTTAATGGCAGCTGCGTTCTGCATGGCCGCCTGCAACAATACGTGATTATTTCTGACAAACGCAGCGAGAGCGGGAGGGACGGAGCTAAAGCCTGCCAGTCACTCCCCAGCGCTGGGGCACTGCCCGCTGCCCTCACCCGCGACCTCCTCTCTGGGGTGGGCAGCCGCACAGGAGGCTGGCAGAGGGAGGACCCCCTCACCCTCCCCCTCCTTCCTCAGGGCTGGCACAGACACAGGCTTTTTGTTCACCCAGCGGCCAACATCGTGCCGCCTCAACAAGAGGGAGGGGGGCGCACGCCGGCCTGGAAGGGGCCTTGTGCCTCGCGTGGCAGCCTTTCTGCAAGGTGACCTCTGAGGGTGGGCATGCTGGCACCCTGATGGAAGTGGCACCTCGGTGACCCCCCCTACGGCCGGTCACATCGCTCGCCCCCAGGATGACGTAGTTGAAGGTCACCGTCGCTTGACCTCCCTCGGCCCTAGAGGTGCCCTCGCCCCCCTTGCAGACGGAGTGGGCATGGAGGATGTGCCAGGCTCCCGGGGGAACCCTCAGAGGGCGCGTGGTCTGAGAGATGACGGACAGTGACAGCGGGATGCCGGAGCCGGCAGAGGAGCAGATGTCCCCCCGGGCTCTGTGTCCCTCCATCATCTTCTTCTGCTCCAAGGGCATGATTGAGGGGGTGGTGGTCTTTCTCTTCATCTGGCTCCTGATCCAGGTCCTGCTCAATAAGCAACAGGAAGGTGTGTCTCTCTCTATCTAATATGTGATGATCCCTCTGCAGGGTCTGCTCCCCCCACCCCCTCTATCTCTCTGTTTCCCTCCCTCCTCTACCTCTTTCTCCCTCCCTTACCTCTTTCTCCCTCCCTTACCTCTTTCTCCCTCCCTTACCTCTTTCTCCCTCCCTTACCTCTTTCTCCCTCCCTTACCTCTTTCTCCCTCCCTTACCTCTTTCTCCCTCCTTCATCTCTTTCCCCCTCCCCAACTTCTCCTCCTTCCCTTTCTCTCTCCCCCTTCCTCTCTCCTCCCTTACTCACTCACTCTCCCCCTCACTCTCTCTCCCCCACTTCCCTCTCCCTCCCCCTCTCTCCTCCCTTACTCACACTCTCCCCCCCTCTCTCTCTCACTCTCTCCTCCCTTAGGCTGCGCTTATAGAGCTGGCGACGGCGCCCGAAAACAAATGCTTTGTTGCCGCCGCGTGCGCTTATAGTAAGCGCGACGGCGACAAAGGGACGTGGCGACGCGATTTTTGGAAGACGGGAATATTTGATTTTTCAGAGGCTGTCGCCTCATGTGACAGCCCCTGAACCAATCAATGCCCTGGTCGCCCGCGCCCCGCCGCAAAGCGAAATATAACTATCGCTAGCAGCGACGGGTGACGTCACCCGTCGCGATCACTATATGCGCGACCTTACTCTCTCTCCCCTCACTCACTCTCCCCCCTCTTCACTCTCTCTCCCCCCTCACTCTCTCTCCTCCCTCACTCTCTCTTCCCCCTCACTCTCTCTCTCCCCCCCTCACTCTCTCTTCCCCCTCACTCTCTCTTCCCCCTCACTCTCTCTTCCCCCTCACTCTCTCTTCCCCCTCACTCTCTCTTCCCCCTCACTCTCTCTCCCCCCCCCTCACTCTCTCTCCCCCCCTCACTCTCTCTCCCCCCTCACTCTCTCTTCCCCCTCACTCTCTCCCCCCTCACTCTCTCCCCCCTCACTCTCTCCCCCCTCACTCTCTCTCCCCTCACTCTCTCTTCCCCCTCACTCTCTCTCTCTCTCTCCCCCTCACTCTCTCTTCCCCTTCACTCTCTCTCCCCACTCACTCTCTCTCCCCACTCACTCTCTCTCCCCACTCACTCTCTCTTCCCCCTCACTCTCTCTTCCCCCTCACTCTCTCTTCCCCCTTACTCTCTCTCCCCCCTCACTCACTCTCTCTTCCCTCACTCTCTCTCCCCCCTCACTCTCTCTCCCCCGTCACTCTCTCTCCCCCGTCACTCTCTCTCCCCCCATCTCTCCGTGAAAGTTTAGGATATAATAAGTGAGATTCAGGGTTCTAGATGATATCATTTATATATAATGTCTCTGTAATCCAGAGAGACCTGAAATACACCCAAATTATTATCCTCCGTAAATATCCTTCTGTTCAAATGAATCTGTTTGTTTTTGCTGCTTTCCTCGTAATCTTTGTTATTATTATTATTACACATTTATATGTAATTCTAATTTCCATTTGCAACGTGCTATATCTCATTATAATATGTTCACTTTGTAATGTCATCCTCTTACCCTCCTATTATGCAATATAACTCCTCCTATTACCCCATATAACTCCTATTATCCCGTATAAGTCATCCTATTACCCCATATAACTCCTATTATCCCGTATAAGTCATCCTATTACCCCATATAACCCCTCCCTATAACTCCTATTACCCCATATAACCCCTCCCTATAACTCCTATTACCCCATATAACCCCTCCCTATAACTCCTATTACCCCATATAACCGCTCCCTATAACTCCTCGTATTACCCCATATAACTCACCCAATAACTCCTCCTATTAATCCATATAACCGCTCCCTATAACTCCTCCATATAACTCACCCAATAACTCCTCCTATTACCCCATATAACCTCTCCCTATAACTCCTCCTATTACCCCATATACCCGCTCCCTATAACTCCTCCTATTACCCCATATACCCGCTCCCTATAACTCCTCCTATTACCCCATATACCCGCTCCCTATAACTCCCCCTATTACCCCATATACCCGCTCCCTATAACTCCTCCTATTACCCCATA